>NC_081558.1:79464032-79598120 GCF_022355385.1 Mustela nigripes | reverse complement strand
CATAAGAGACTCTTAATCTCACAAAACAAACTGAGGGTTGCCGGGGGGAGGGGGTTTGGGAGAAGGGGGTGGGATTATGGACATTGGGGAGGGTATGTGATTTGGTGAGTGCTGTGAAGTGTGTAAACCTGGTGATTCACAGACCTGTACCCCTGGGGATAAAAATATATGTTTATAAAAAATAAAAAATTTAAAAAAAAAATAAAAAAAAAATGCACAAAAGTGATTTCAGATAACAATACTAAGGAATTGGGACATCTGGGTGGCTCAGTTGGTTAAGTGTCTGCCTTCGGCTCAGTTCATGGTCCCAGGATCCTGGAATTGAGTCCTACATGGGCCTCCTTGCCCAGTGAGGAGCCTGCTTCTCCCTCTGCCTGTTGCTCCGCTGCTAGTGCGGGCACACGTGTTCTCTCTCTCTCTGACTTAAAAAATAAAAAAAATATTAAAACAGGGTAATGGCATAGCAAGTGGCTGGGCAGATTGGGTCATTGTTACAGGCCATTTTAGGGAGATGGCCCTTAATGATGACAAGGATCTGGCTATGAGAAGGGCATTTTAGGCAGAAAGACAGCCAACAGGTGTTACATGGGGAAGGCCAGCAAGAATGGCCATTGTGAGTGAGGATGAGAGTGGTAGGAGATGAAGCAGGCAGGAGTCAGATTTTATCAATTTCAGTAGAAAGCATTGGAGAGCTTTAAGTAAAGGAATGATAGACCACCACACTTGACCTATACTTGAAGAATAAGATTCTCATAAAATTTCCAACTCCTAAAAAACGAGTTTTTGAAGCTATTCTTTGTAAGTATCCTTTTTTTTCTTTTAGTTAACAGATTTACTCACATTTTCTTGTACAGCATTTCTGTTACGTCTACATGTAATTGATATATTTATCATACCTATTATGTCTAAATATCTCTACCTATTACATCTAGAACTTTCATAAAAATTAGAGACATGCTACCCAAAATTGGCATCTAAACCTATGAAGGGAGGTATAACAGTATTCATCTTGTCTTGACATAATGGTTGGGTTGAAGTGTGGATGCTTTGTAGTGGGTATATAGCATTCAAACCCAACAAAAGCAGCTTGTTAGTTGTCTTTGTAATCTCCTTTCCTGGCTTCCTCACTGTGGAGTTGAAGTGAAGATAGCTTGAGTCTGCCAGTGTGGAAGCATCAAGAGTTTGGCTTTGTACCTCTTTAAGAACAGGAACAGCAAATGAAAGCTTGAGGAAGCAATGAAGAACCCTCAGTGGTCTGGGAGGCAGCTTGCCAGATTTCCTCTAGTCCCCCCTTGGTTGGTTACCCGTGGTAAGGAAAAGATTTATCTATGCAATGGGAAGCTTCTTATCAGTGTGATATGACTGTATAGTAGGATGCTTTCCAGTTTCTTTGATTTGGTAGATGCTTTTATGGAGTAATAATTTTGCCGTAATGCTTAGTTAGAATAACTGAAAATATGTGGACTAAAGGGGACATGTAGGACAAACATAGGTGTTAAGGCTCTAAAACAGATTAGAGTAGTGATATAAACATTCTTAGACATGTATTTGCAATTTCAGTTACTAAAAAAATCAAGTTATTGAAACCTTTTTTATTAGCTTTTTTATCCTATAAAATGAAATGTAATTCTAGCATATCTTAATATTACAGGAGATACGGGGTTGCATTGATTAGGAATTAAATCGTTTCTTAATGAAGGGCAGTTTTTCTCACTGAAAGACCAGTTTTTTAATGATTTTTCCCCCCTTGAACTAATAATAAACAGCTAAGAGAAAGGCCCCTTAGGAAAATTTTTTTTCCCCACTTATCCATTATAGAAAAATTACACAGGTCATTCAGAATTCTTTTTTTTTTTTTTTTTTGTCATTCAGAATTCTTAAGGGGACAAGATTTCAGTGCAAATATAACATGGGTATTTGCTTAAAGGGAAATGAGACCAATAATATAAAATAATCAGCATTCTAAAAAACTTCACGTAGTTTGTATTGGACTTTGAAATGAATTTTAGTATTTATTTATTTATTTATTTATAGATTTTACTTATTTGACAGAAAGAGTATACAAGTAGGGGGAACAGCAGAGGGGGAGAAAGAGAAGCAGGCTCTCCGCTGAGCAGGGAGCCCGCTGTGGGGCTCTGGAATCATGGTCTGAGCCAAAGGGAGACACTTAACCTACTAAGCCACCTAGGTGCCCCGAATTTTTGTAATTATATTGTAAAATGACATCAGTGTGTCCAGTATTCTGCATATTCACTTTATACAAAGTAATGAACAGTGGAAAACTTGATTGGTGGTATTTTGGACAACTCTTTTGACCTACCATACAAATCTTAGCTTCTTTTTGCTTCATATTCTGTGCTGTGGAGATTTTTTTTTTTTTAATATTTTTTTCACTTTGATACCGTTTCCTCCGCGAAGTGCAGCAGCTCACTGGGAAGCCGCATAAAATATGGAACGCTTCACGAATTTGCGTGTCATCCTTGCGCAGGGGCCATGCTAATCTTCTCTGTATCGTTCCAATTTTAGTATATGTGCTGCCGAAGCGAGCACTGTGCTGTGGAGATTTTAAAAACAGAATAAAACTTAAATAATAATGATAGCCATTAACCTGATGTGAATATGATTGTTATTCTCATTTTACAGATAAGACAAGCCTCAAATGTTTAAGTAGCTTGCTGAAGGACACTTGGTTCTCCAGTCATGAAGCTATTTAGGTCCTGGCCTTCAAAGCCTTTATGCCTAACTCTACTGCCTCTTGTAGTAGCTCTATGAATTATATAGGCTTTACTTCAAATTGTTGCTTGTTAAATTTTACTTAGCAAAACTGTATTTAAATTTTAAAAGATAGGCTTATTTTACAGCCTACCTACTAATACTGTTTCATCAGGCTGGCTATTTACTTCTAAATGTTCTCCTTAGGTTTGATCTTTGTGGCATTCCTCTTCTTGAAAGTTTAAGGCCTCCAGTTGCTCTTCAGATGAAGTGCCCGAAATAATATATATGAGATTTATATGATATAAACTTCTTACCACCTGATTCCAGTCTACTGTATCCCCATCTTATTGTTTCTCCACCCATTACTTAATACATTTAGTCTGCTCCCTGGAATATTTCAGGAATATTTCATCTCTCAGTTTCTGTCCTTATTATTCTTCAAGACTCAGATAAAAATGATTCATTCCACACAACTCTCTCACCTGTGTCCTGTGACATATAATTTTTTTTTAAAGGTTTTATTTATTTATCTGACAGAGATCACAAGTAGGCAGAGAGGCAGGCAGAGAGAGGGGGGGGGACAGGCTCCCCGCTGAGAGCCCAATGCAGGGCTTGATCCCAGGACCCTGAGATCCTGACCTGAGCTGAAGGCAGAGGCTTTAACCCCTGAGCCACCCAGGTGCCCCATGACATGTAATTCTTTACAACATTTATCACATTCATTCATAATCATTTGTGTCTGTCACTGCAGTAGACTAAGTTCTTTAAAATCTGATTGTTTTATTTTTATTGCTTGTGCTTAACACCAGGAAATAACTTAAACAATTTGAAAGAGTAGCGAAACAAATTACAGTATTTGATTAGCAGTACAGTAGTTGTGTAAATGTTATTAGGGCATTTCTTTAGATATTAACATCAGTCACTGAGAAATTATTATAGTCAAGTTGAAGGTGACTAAACCACGAAGTCTGTTTTAGTTTTTTGTTGATTAAAAAAACCAAAACAATTTCTGTTTTATGTTAAGGGCAATATTTATCCCTAAGATTTTATTTATTTATTTATTTTTATTTGAGAGACTGTGCGCATGAGAGAGCGCACAAGGAGGGAGGGGCAGAAGGAGAGGGAGAGAAGCAGGGAGCTGAGCAGGGAGCCTTACTTGGGGCTCATTCCCAGAACCCCAGGATCATGACCTGAGCCGAAGGCAGACACTTAACTAACTGAGCCACTCGGGTGCCCCTATCCTTAAGATTTTAAATACAGGTTTAATTTTTAAGAAAATATGGTATACCTAGTGATACAAAAGTTAGATCAGTTTTACAGTTTGAGAAGATGGGATTGTTATTTGGATATTTGCCTAAGTTAGTTGAAGCATTTGCTAAAAAAGGCAGTGGTGTTGCAATCAAATGTTAGAGTAATAGCCACCATCAAAAAAAAGGACTTGAAAATTTTTTACTACAATTATATGCTGAGCATTTATGTGTCCATATGCACAGCATTGAATTAGAATGTGTGGAGATACAAAAGTATGATACATGCTCTTCACGTGGAATGACAAAACAAATAATAAGTAAGACACTATTTATTATTTTTATTATCCCCTCTCATCTAAAATTTTTGTCATGTGGTTGCAGCACTATCTAATCCTGTCCCTCTCCATGCACATTTGTAACTGAGTTTTTCAGTGGTTGGAGAGGAAGAGAGATTAGTGAATTTGCCTGGCGGCTAGGTTGGGGGGTGGGAGAATGAAAACCCTCCATCAGTAGCCTGAGGGGCAGTCCCTCCCTCTATTCTTCCTAGAGGTAAAATGTGAGGGTTTTTACAGATTGAGGGAGCAGAAGGGAAAGGTTACAGACCTTTTGAAGCTCTAAATTGAGCTAATGAGAGAAGGTGAGGGAAAAAGAGTTGAAGAAAGGGAATGGGTCTAGAAGAGAGATTGTATACTTCTTGAGGTTAGAAATGGGGTCTTTTCTGTTTCTCCCTACAGGTTTCATTTGGTAACTTGTACAGATAAGAAACCTCTGAAAGAAAAACAAAAGAAGAAAAGGAGATAGTCTCCTCCAGAGAGTTTGTGACTTAGCATGGATTGACGGGCTCTGCTGGTTCTGGGTCCCTAAGACAAGGAGCCCTAGAGTTTGCCATTATTTCAGAATTTCTGTAGAGAAGCCCTAGCATTGTTAGAATATACTATATGTTTTCCTTCTTTCTCATCTCCGTTTTATTGGTTAGATACATACTGGAATTTTGGCTCCAGAATGATTTAAAAAGATTTTTAAAAATTTTTAATTTTTTTAATTCATTTGACAGAGAGAGAGAACAAGCAGGGGAGTAGCAGGTGTAGCAAGAGAAGAGGGAAAGCAGGCTCCATGCTGAGCAGGGAGCCTGATGCACAACTCAAGCCGTGGGCAGACGCTTAACCAAATGAGCCACCCAGGCGCCCCTAAGATATATTTTTGCCAAGAAAATCTCTCTCAAGAAAGTCATGTCTGTATGATTCTTTATGGCCTTTATTTTAACCTTTATTCTGATGGCCCTTTAGACCCCTCTGTTTTTTTTTTTTAATGTTTATTGGTACATTATATTTGTTTCAGGTGTACAGCATTGTGATTCAGTATTGAACAACACAGGTTTGAACTGTGTGGGTCTACTTAAAAATGGATTGATTTTTTTTTGTTGTTGTTAAGTTTTTAATCTATTTATTTGACAGAGACACAGCAAGAGAGGGGCATAAGTAGGGGAGTGGGAGAGGGAGAAGCAGGCTTCCTACCGGGCAGGATGCCTGATGTGGGGCCTGATCCCAAGACCCTGGGACCATGACCCAAGCCGAAGCCAGACGTTTAACGACTGAGCCACCCAGGCACCCCCAAAATGGATTTTTTAAAAATTAAAAAAAATTAAAATTTTAATTTTAAATGAAAATTAAAATTTTTAAAAATTAAAAATTGTATTTTTCTTATATTTTCTTAATAATGTTTTTTTCTCTAGCTTACTTTATGAGTATATTTTATGTATACTTCCATGTATACATAGAAATGTACACAATATGTGTTATCAAACTGATTGTTACTGGTAAGGCTTCCTGTCAGCAGTAGGCTATAAAGTAGTTAAGCTTTGAGGGGAGTGAAAAACTTATATGTGAATTTTCAGTTGTGTGTGTGTGTAGCGAGGTAGGCATCTCTCCCCCTCGTGTTCAAGAGTCAACCCTTGTGGAATGATCACCACAGTAGGTAGTTTCCAGAAAAGATTTAGTTTCCAAAAAAGAAGATTTTTTCTTATCATGAGAACTTTGAAGATTTACTCCCTTAGCAACTTTTAGAATTGCAGTCTGGTATCATTAACTATAGTCACCATGCTCTATATTACATTTCCATGACTGACTTATTTTGTAAGTGGAAATTGTACCTCTTGACCCCTGCTCCTGCTCTGGCAAACACCAATCAGTTCTCTATATCTATGATTTTTATTTTTTTTTAAAGATTTATTTATTTGGGGGGGTAGGGGGAGGGGAACAGAGAAAATCTCAAGTAGACTCCCACTGAGTACAGAGCCAGACCCTTGGGGCTGGATCTCAAAACCCCAAGATCATGATGCGAGCTGAAACCAGAGTCAGATACTCAACCAAAATTCATCTCAATTGCTATTTCATGAAAAGATGTAAGTTAGGCTGCTTAAATATTACCTGAGAGCTTTCAAAAAGTATAAATTACAATGAAACATCTACTTGTAGGAGAATAGATAAATTATTGAATCTCCATATGCTGGAAATTTTAGTGGTGTATGTGTGTGTGTTATACTTAGCATATGCTGTGAATAATATAGGAATAATATAGTAACTACTTTTTCAAGTTTTTATTTTTACAATAACTGTGTGTGTGTGTGTGTGTGTGTGTGTGTGTGTGTATGTATGTATGTATGTATAGTCTCTGGGTGTCCCCAGCTTTAACCCCTTTAAGAACAGAAACCCTAGAGATGGACACGTTTCCCAGTCCTCTGTGTAGTGGATGTTGCCACATGACTAAGTTTGGGCTAAAAAGATGTGAAAATAAGTGATGCATTTAACTTCCAGGTCATTTCCTTTAAAGGGAAGCACCCTACACTGGACTTTCCTTTTCCTTTTCCCACTTGCTGAGAAGTTGTGACAATGTGGACAGCCACCTTAAACCCAGAGGTAGAGGCAATACTATGAGAATTGTAGGACCACCTTGGCAGAGAATCTCTGAATGTCAGCCCTGTACTGAGCCACCTCTCTTCCTGAAAATAAACATAGATCAGTGAATTTATTTATAAATTTTATTTATTTGTCAGACAAAGATCACAAGTAGGCAGAGCAGCAGGCAGAGAGGGAGAAGCAGGCTCCCCACTGAGCAGAGAGTCTGATATGGGGCTCGATCCCAGGACCCTGAAGCCATGACCTGGGCCGAAGGCAGAGGCTTAACTCACCAAGCTATCCAGGTGCCCCGATCCTTTTTTTTTTTTTTTTTTAAGATTTTATTTATTTAGGGACGCCTGGGTGGCTCAGTTGGTTGGACGACTGCCTTCGGCTCAGGTCATGATCCCGGAGTCCCGGGATCGAGTCCCGCATCGGGCTCCCAGCTCCATGGGAAGTCTGCTTCGCTCTCTGACCTTCTCCTAGCTCATGCTCTCTCTCACTGTTTCTCTCTCAAATAAATAAATAAAATCTTTAAAAAAAAAAAAAAAGATTTTATTTATTTATTTGAGAGAGAGAGAGAGAACATGAGAGGAGGGGAGGATCAGAGGGAGCAGCAGACTCCCTGCTGAGCAGAAAGCCCAATGTGGAGCTCTATGCTGGGGCCCCAGGATCATGACCTGAGCAGAAGGCAGACTCTTAACCAGCTGAGCCCCCCAGGCACCTTAAACATAGATCCTTTTTAAGCCACTGAATTTTTAGGTTTCTATTAGGACATTTAGCCCATTCCCTCTGAATACAACATGATATTTTTAATTTCTTATGAAACAGGAAATCATTAAATTAGTACCTATAAGAAATGCCACACCTTGGCGCCTGGATGGCTCAGATGGTTAATTGTCTGCCTTCAGCTCAGGTCATGATCCCGGGGTCCTGGATCGAGTCCCACATCAGGCTCCCTGCTCCGTGGGGAGCCTGCTTCTCCATCTGCCTCTGTCCCCTCCCTATAAATATCTGCATAAATAAAATTGTTAAAAAAAAAAAAAAAAGAAATGTCACACCTTCATTTATAAAAACAGCAAGCAGTATTCACATCTACCCTGTGCCTGGCCCCAAGGTAGGTGGTGGAACTGCTGTACAAATGAGAAGGTTGCTCTATTGAAGCTTTGGACATTTTTAAAAATGAGATATAGTCGACATATAACATTAGTTTCAGGTGTATAACATAATGATGCAGTATTTGCGAATTTTGTGGAGTGATAACCACAGTAAATCTAGTTAACATTCATCACCATACAGTTAACAAATTTTTCTGTGTGATTAGAATTTTTAAGATCTACTTTATTAGCAACTTCCAGTTACATAATACAGTATTATTAACCGAGTCACCATGTTGTACATTACTGACTTATTTTATAAGTGGAGTTTGTACCTTTTAACCCCGTCCCAGCCTCTGGCAACCACTAGGGAGTGCTTTTTGTTTGTTTTGTTTTTTTAAGATTCTGCATGTAAGTAAGATCAAATATTTGTCTTTCTCTAACATTTCAGTTAGTTAGTTAAGATCTACCCCATGTTGTTGCCCATGGCCATATTTCATTCTTTTTTATGGTTGAATAATAATTCATTGTGTGTTTACACACACACACACACACCCTTCATTTTCTTTTTCCTTTTGTCCTTTGATGAACACTTGGGTTGTTTCTATATCTTTGCTCTTAATAAATAGCGCTGCAGTGAACACAGAGTACAGATACCTTTTTGAGTTAGTGTTTTCATTTTCTTTGGGTAAATACTCCATGTGTCTTGGCCATTATAAATAATGCTGCAGTGAACATGGGGGTGCATATATCTCTTCAAATTGGTGTTTTTGTTTTCTTTGACTACATACCCAGAAGTGGGATTGCTGGATCATATGGTAGTTTAATTTTTAATATTTTGAAGAATACTGTTTTCCATAGTGGCTGCACCGATATGCACCAACAGTACACAAGGTGTAGAACCCTGTATTTCCTAAATGCATGGGCTTAATCTCTGGGCCGTACTTGGTCCTAGTTCAATCAGGATGATATTCAAATTTTATTCTAAATCCTTTTTTTGAAGTTGTCTTACCCCTTCACAGGACCATTGACAGGTATAGAGGGTCTTGATCATTGCATATCATATAAATCGATTGAGGGTTCACAAATGTCAGTCAGCCTTCTTTGCCCAGTCCCCATTACACACAAAATAAAAATCACAAATAACAAAGAATTGTAATGTTTATAACCATCAGTAATTTTTTTTTGGCAAGCTCAGATCTTTTGAAATAAAAACATACAAAAAATCTTTAGGTTTAGAAACCCAACAGAACAGAATGAGGAGTAGTGTGAGTAAATACTGGAGTGGGGGCAGGTTTGGGGTTTTGGATGCATGGAAGCTCTTCACAAGAGAACAGTGCGATGCTTGGAGCAGTGGATTAGCGGCTGCTTTTCCTTGTGCTCTTACCTTATTCCGCTTCCCCATTCACCTGCATGTGGAGCCTCTCGCTGCCTGCCAATGGTGTTGCCTTGCCATTGCACTCTCTGTCCCTGTGTCATGGGGAAGGGAGTGTGTAGAGCCGAATGACTGGTCACAGTCGGAGCACCTAAATCACAGCAATAGATCCCTCATGGAGCTCTTGGTCACCGAACAACAAAAACAGTAATAGCTCATTCTTTTTAGGCTGTCATTGTGGGTCAGGCTTCATTCTAAGGGCTTTAAATGTAAAAACTGATTTAAAATTTAAACCATTCCTATTAGTGAGTGTTGTTCTTGCCATTTTACAGATGATGAAATCTAGGTGTAGGTTATATAGGTAGCTAGGAGGAACCCGGAGAGGAGCCCAGGCAGTCTGGGCTCCAGGGCCTGTGCTCTCAACCACTTCACTGTGGGGAGAATTAGGGAGTCAGTCTGGTACCACTTTTTGTTATTAAGACTCTCTATGTGCAAGTAACAAAAGTCTAATTCTGACTCATTGAAATAAAAAGATGAGATCATTGTAAGGATATCCAAGTATGTGACTGATAACTCAAAATGTTCTGGGTACCAGAAACAGCGGAAGCCAGGGATTCTTTTTTCTCATCTCTGCTGTTCTCTACAAGTATGCTTTATTTTTTTTCGTAATGCAAACTGCTACTGACTGTCCCAAAGCCTGACTGGAAGAGCATGGCCTCAGATGAGGTGGTACAGTTGGGTACAGGTGAAATACATGGGAACAGCAAAAACTAAAACATTTTGAAGTCTGGTGAATTCACAGTTTTTGTAACTAAAGTAAATAGCAGTATCCAAAATGAGTGTTCAGGTCATAAAATTAGCTATTCATTCATGGAATTTAGGAAACAACTGAGTTAGAGTACTACATAAAAAAATAGGTTCTCGGGACACCTGGGTTGCTCAGTCGGTTAAGCATCTGCCTTCAGCTCAGGTCATGATCCCAGGGTCCTTGGATTGAGTCCAGCATGGGGCTCCTTGCTCAGGAGGGAGCCTGCTTCTCCCTCTGCCTGCTGTTCCCCCTGCTTAATCTCTCTCTCTGACAAATAAATTAAAAAAAAAAAAAAAGTCCCCATTTCATTTATTGTTCACAGTTTTCACCTATAATGCATTTCACTCATTAAATATCCGGTATCTTCCATGTGTCCACAACTGTGCTGGGGATATTTATAAACAAGACAGATAAGGTCCAGGCCTTTTTGGAGCTCTCAGTCTGGGAGAACAGAGATTTTAAACAAATAAAGGGGCTTTAAATGTTACTCTGAAAACAGCAAATTATTTCTGTTCTGGTGAGAAGCATTTCTTCTTGGAAATTTTAGAGCTGAAAGGGAACTTAGTTTTAGTTCACGTCTTCATTTTATAAATGAGAACTCTCAGATCTAGGGAGGTAATGTGACTTAAAAAGGCACAGCTGAGGACTGGTATGGTTGAGGATAGAGCACCAGTCTTCTGATTACAGCCGCTGCATGCATAAGTGACATGACAAGATCATGCACAGAATCCATTCATTGAGCCCCCTTTCATTGATTTGCTTTATGCTCTCTTTGTGCTAGATTGCTGGGATTATTCAAAACAAAGAAGATAGAGCTCATATTAATTATTTGGCATTCTAAAACAAAAGACATGCAATTTCTGGGAAAAATATTTATAAAGGAGTTACTTATTTAGCATATTGATTAGGATGGCAGGTCTTAGAATCAGATTGAGCTATGTAAATTTGGGAGGAACACAAATATCTGTACTTCAGTTTTCTTATCTGTGAAATGGGATAACAATGTTTGTCTCATAGGTTTTGAGGATTTAAAAATACATTGTATGTAAATTACTTGGAACAGTGCCCTGATTGTAGTAAGGCCTCAATTCATAATGACTGTTACTACTTTAAAAAGCATTCTTCAGGGCGCCTGGGTGGCTCAGTGGGTTAAGCCGCTGCCTTCAGCTCAGGTCATGATCTCAGGGTCCTGGGATCAAGTCCCGCATCGGGCTCTCTTCTCCGCAGGGAGCCTGCTTCCTCCTCTCTCTCTCTGCCTGCCTCTCTGCCTACTTGTGATCTCTGTCTGTCAAATAAATAAATAAAATCTTAAAAAAAAAAAAAAAGCATTCTTCAAGAAAAAAAAAATTTTCACTATTTTACAGATGAGAAAGTTGAAGCATAAAGAAGTAAAGTAACTTGTCCATGAAAATAAAGTAACTTGCCCAGCTAGAAAGTTTGACAGCCAGGATTTAAAAGCAAGGAATTTGAACAGGTGTGCTGTTTAGACTTAGGGGGCCGAGTAAGAGAGGTTATCTTTCAAACCTAGCATCAGAACTAGGAGTACTCTCAAAATTCTAAGCATCCCATGATATTAGTGTCACACAGATAGATGTTTAAATATTTAGTGATGTATTTGCTTTCTTCTGAAGTGAGGAGGGACTACATTTTGGGAATCTTGCCCACTACATCCAAGTCCAGCTTGATGTATATTTTTATTTTTAGTGTTGGCTGATCCCACCTTTCAATTCAGAGGTTTTATGTGATGTTAGAAATCACAACTGTCTTGTTGCATTTTATAAGGCATTGAACATAGTTTGTGTTTGGTTGGGTTTAATCTTTGGCTTTTTGTTTTTTTTTTTTTGGTTAGGGGAGTAGCTTACTTGTTTGAGTAAGAATGGTTTATTTGATAAGCACCCTTTTAATCAAATCTTTTGAAGAACTTTGGGTGTAGAGAGAAGTAATATATGGTATGTACCTTCACTAGAAGACAGAGTCTGATAATTTGGAGAATTGAGAATCTTTATCATTCTGTTGAAAAATGTCCCTTTCTTTCCATGGTATTGTTGCTCTGTTTTACAAATTGATAGTTTTAAATCCCAGCAGGAGAAGATTTTCATATTGATTAGTGGTTTAATAAATGATAGCTGGCACATAACTTTTAAAAAATTTAATAAGAGTTTCTTTTAAGCAGCGTATAGTTGGGACTTGATCTTTTCCAATCTGACAGTCTGCCATTAAACTGGAATGTTTGAGCCATTTACCTTTAATGCTTCTTTTGATGTACTTGGATTTGAATCTCCTGTTTTAATGTTTGTTTTCTGTTTGTTCCATCTGTTGTTTATTCCCTTTCCATTTTTCCACACTTTATTTTGGGTTGGGGTGGATTTTTTTGTTTTGTTTTTTTGATCAACATATGCCTTGTTGAGTTAGTAACTATACCTTTTTGTTTTGTTTTTTAGTGGTTGGTATAGAGTTCATAGCATACCTCTTCAGCATATTACACTGTCAAGTGATATTATGCCCCTTCTTGTAGTATAGGATCCTTTAACATTTATTTCTTCCTTCCAGTTATAAACCCTACGATACTTTGTTACTGTTTTTGCTTTAGACACTTATTTTTTAGAGGGATTTAAGAAATAATTAAAATTTATCTTTTCCACAAATGTATTACCATTTTGGGTGTTCTTTATTCTTTTGTATAGTTTCGGATATACACCTCATTATCTTCCACTTGAGAGACTATCTTTAACATTTCCTACAATCAGTTCTGCTGGTGATGAATTCTTCTGGTTTTTGTACACCTGAAAAAAATCTTTATTTTGCCTTTGTTTTTGAAACATTTTTGCTGGGTGACAGTTTTAACATGTTTTCTCAGGTCTTTCCCCTTTTTGTATATTAGGCTGTTTGAAGTTTTTCCACAGATCCCTGATGCTTTACTTCCAATGTCTGTGTGTGTGTGTGTGTGTGTGTGTGTGTGTGTGTGTTGAGTAACTTCTATTGCTGTGTTTTCAGGTTTATTCATCTTTTCTTTTGCAGTATCTAACATACTGTTAATCCCATCCACTGTGTTTTTCATCTCAGATGTTATATTTTTCATTTAAAAGTTTGATTTGTGTATTTTTATAATTTCCATGCCTGCACCTAACACATTCAGGCATTTGTCTATCATTTTGAAATTGTCTATCATTTTGAACTTGCTAAATAGTTATAACAACAGTTTACTGTCTTTGTCCGTTAATTTTATTCTCTCCAGGGTGCTTGGGTGGCTCAGTGGGTTAAAGCCTCTGCCTTTGGCTCAGATCATGGTCCCAGGGTCCTAGGATCAAGCCCTGCATCGGGCTCTCTGCTTAGCGAGAGGCCTGTTTTCCTCTTCTCTCTCTCTCTGCTTGCCTCTCTGCCTACGTGTGATCTCTGTCAAATAAATAAATAAATAAAATCTTTTAAAAAAATTATTTTATTCTCTCTGTCATTCCTGGAATTTTTAATGTTGATTGGCTTTTCTCCTCACATTTTTTTAAAAAATTATTTTTTATTTATATATCTGTCAGAGAAAGATCACAAGCAGGCAGAGAGAGAAGCAGGCTCCCTGCCGAGCAAGGAGCCCAACGTGGGACTCAATCCCAGGATCCTGGGATCATGACCCGAGCCGAAGGCAGCAGCATAACTGAGTGAGCCACCCAGGCGTCCCTCTCCTCACATTTTTGAACTCCTTTCTGTATCTGGGAGTTTTTTTATTGAATACCATACGCTGTGAATCATAACCTTTTTGGGTGCTGGGTATTTTTGTATTTTTAAATATATTCCTAAGGTTTGCCATTAAGGTCACATGCCTTTAATTTACTTGGAAATAGATTGATCCTTTTGAGACCTGCTTTTAAGCTTTGTTAAGAATGGTCAGAACAGGATTGCCTGGGTGGCTCCGGGTCCTAGGATTGAGGCCCGCATTGATCCCTGCTTGACAGGAGGCCTTCTCCCTCTCCCACTCCCCCTGCTTGTGTTCCCTCTCTTTCTGTGTCTCTCTCTGTCAATAAATAAAATCTTTAAAAAAAGGAGTGATCAGAACTGTGATGAAAGCTAACTTTTCACTTCTACTGAGGCAATACCAATCTGTCCATCCCTACATTGCAGGGGCAATTGTAGGCCTTCCTATGTTCGTTTTTCTTTTTCAGGAATCATAACCTTGAGCCTGAACTCCCTTGATGTCTATTGTCTCCAGACTGTTTTGTTTCATCTGTTTTGGCTTTTGTTATTGTTTAAGGTGGTAGGGTAAATTTGGTACCTGTTATTCCATCTTGGCCAGAAGCTGAAGTGACTAAAAGACCTATGACATTTTTTTGTAAATAAAAATTAATCATTAGAAAATAGTACTTATTTGTTATTCTATACATTTATATGGATCATATTTACTTTCATAAATGTTGGTGAACTGTTTGAAAAGATTGAAAGGAGTTATTTGAAGAATTAAACTTATCTTAAATGGCTTGTGCTTAAAATTTTATATGCTATAATGAGTAAGAGATTTTATTTGATTCATGTTGATGGGGCACCTGGGTTGACTCGGTTGATTGGGCTTCTGCCTTTGGCTCAGGTCGTGATCCTGGGGACCTGGTACTGGGCCCTGCGTCAGGCTCCCTGCTCAGTGGGGAATCTGCTTCTTCCTCTCCCTCTGCCCCTGCTCTCCCCCCCCACCCCCCGTGCATGTGCGTGTGCGCTCTCTCTCTCTCTCAAATAAATGGATAAAATCTAAATAAATAAATTCATGTTGATATTTGGAGACTGATACTGTTTCTGGCCATATCAGCTGCACTTTGTGATTAGAATTTTTAGTTGTTTTAGACTTCTGATATTTTTTAATCCCTCCACTCATACTGGTTTTTAGGATTAGATGTGTGTTGAGAGCATATTAATTCTAATATAATTACAGGTCAAGCCACATTAGAAGAACTTACTGTAGATGTTGATTATAATAGAATTTAGATAGCTACATTATTACAGATTACATTTCTACTTCAAATTTCTGTTGGATATGTAAATATATTTTAAATCTAATGAGAAAATGTAAACATCATAAAATCATCTTTTATACTTTTTTATTTTTAAAAATTGCCTTTTCTAAACCAATGTCATCCAGTTTTGGGATTCTGGAACCACATTTGTAGTCACTATTAACCAAAAAAGCCACATGACTACTTTTTTTTTTTTTTTTTTTGGTTAAAGATTTTATTTATTTATTTATTTGACACAGTGAGAAAGGGAACACAAGCAAGGGGAGTGGGAGAGAAAGGAGCAGAGAGCCCGATGAGGGGCTCGATCCCAGGACCCTGGGATCACAACCGGAGCTGAAGGCAGACACTTAATGAACCGAGCCACCCAGGCGCTCCAACACATGACTACTTTTGAACACAGTGTTACGCTGAACTATTCTGACACAAATTTGAAATCCTCTGGGTTAGTGAGTGAAAATACCACATGCAACTGCAAGTCCCAGTTTTATATCATTGTCCTAGATCTATTTGTTTTGTGGAAGTGTGTTTGGGTGGTAGTGGTTTAGAGTTCTAGTCGGAGAGGGGTTGATGGTGGGTGGTGAGGGGTAACTGCTGTCGGAGGCTCCAGCAAAAAAGGAGTCTCCCAAAAAAGTCTGACACAGAACTTAGTACTTTGATTATTCTAGTGGTTGTTAACACTGTGATTATTCTAGTGGTTGCTTGTTTACCTTGAAAGATTTATTAAGACTAGATGAAAGTAAGTATGGTGTAACTTTTAGTTTGACTTACTTAAATGGGTGGTAAATCTCAGGTTTAATAGACTCTCTGTTAGGATCAGGTAAGAAGGTAGATTTGAACTGTTTCATGGCCCATTGAAGGGATCTTTGGTCTTAACGGTGGTTCTTAGAATAGATCTTTTCATTTCAGTATCTTGTATCTGCTTTAAATATCCATAAATTCTTTCACATTAATCTGAAGATAAGTAAGCAATGCTTTAGGCCTCCTTTTGTTATATAAACTGAATTCAGAGCTTGAGGAAATAAAACTGAGTCTATTCTTATATACAATTTTGTATCAAAACCTAATAGCAGTTTTTGTGATATGAAATCTCATTACCATGAGTTACAAGGGTATTTTTAGATTTTAAAAATTTTGATCTTTTAAGTTATACATACGATTTTATACTTTTCAAGAGAATGAAAATTACTCATTTTAGAACACTAAATGAAGTAGACATTTAAAACTTAGACTCTTCGGGGCACCTGGATGGCTCAGTGGGTTAAAACCTCTGCCTTTGGCTCAGTTCATGATCCCAGGGTCCTGGGATCGAACCCTGCTCAGCGGAGAGCCTGCTTCCTCCTCTCTCTCTCTCTCTGCCTGCCTCTGCCTACTTGTGATCTCTCTCTGTCAAATAAATAAGATAAAATCTTAAAAAAAAAAAATCTGTTAAAACTCAGACTCCTCTGGAATAGCTACTCAGAGGTTCACTTTTTCCTTACTTGATATCTAACTTTGACCTCTAAGAGGAACAATGTCTTATTTCCTTTAAATAAGAGCCTTATAATACTATAGTTATGGTATAAGTACCATAAAGTTTACCATGTGCTATAATTATATAGTTTATATGCTTTTTATATTAAAATATATACATAAATACAATACCATGTATTATTTACAATATATCAATGTATATACTATGTATAGTCTATATAATGCATTATATATATATAATAGTAGTATATAGTATAATATAAAGCTGCTTTTATGTCAAGAGCATAGTTTGTAGACAACTTCCTTCAGATTTCTAAGATTAAAACTGACTTTTTTGGAAAGCCATCTATCACCTAAGGGTTAAAGAAGGGGACAGGGGAGGCTGTTAGGTTACTGTAATACCTTGCGTTGGTCTGTGGAATTATAAGCTTGATACTAGTCTTGCTAACTACAGGATAGACAATTCTGTTAAAATATTTTTTGATGACATTCTGAACTGTGCCCAGCATCATGCTGTTAAATGAGAGGGCCACTGCACAACTCTGTGGAGCACTGTTCTTAAAACATTCTAGATTTTCTGAGTTCTTGTTTGCTCGCAGAAATTTATCTTAAATCTTTGGTGTCTACTGCTATTGGGTAGATTATACTGTTTTGCTTTGTTTTTTAAAGAACTTATTTATTTGGGAGAGAGTTCATGCAAGCATGAGGAGGGGCAGAGGGAGAGGGAGAAGCAGGCTCCCAGCTCAGCTGGGAACCGGACCTGGGGCTCTATCCCAGGATCCCAAAATCATGACCTGAGACAAAAGCAGACATTTAACTGAGCCACCCAGGAATCCTGACTGTAATGGTATTTTATTTATTTATTTATTATTATTTATTAAAGATTTTATTTTATTTTATTTTTTATTTCAGTGAGAGAGATCACAAGTAGGCAGAGCGGCAGGCAGAGAGGGAGGGAGAGGCAGGCTCCCCGTCAAGCAGAGAGCCCGATGTGGGGCTCGATCCCAGGACCCTGAGATCATAACCTGAGCCAAAGGCAGAGGCTTAACCCACTGAGCCACCCAGGCACCCCTGTAATGGTGTTTTAAACTCAAAAGTATTTATTTAATTTTTGTTACACACAGGTTACTTTCAATCAGTGAGAGCCATAGTGATTTACTCCCTACCTTCTCCACTCTTACCTTCCACAGTTACTTTCGCCTCTACTTCCTGTTAGTTTATTTTGTCTTAAATCAGCATCTTTCCACTTTCCTTAGAGTGTTCATGATTAGCACTGCATACATCTTCCATGCCACAGTCATTTTTTTTAATGCCATAGTCGTTTTTAATAAATATGTGGCATTTATAACAATGGACAATTCAGATGATTCTCATATCTATCTATAGCCGTCCTCAGCTGCCCTCTGGAGTTCGTGTTTTCAACCAAACACCGGAAACAAACCTATCTAAAACTTAGTTCCTTCACCCAAATGCTTTTCTTGTGTTTCTTTATCTCTTTAATGGGTATCCTACTTTTTATTCAAAATACAGACGATACCATCTTTATCCTGCATTGTGGTTATACCAGTTCAAGATGTCTTCTTGATAATTCTTTTACCATTTATAATTTTCTTTTATGCTTAGGGCTCTTTCACTGTTACATGCCAAACTGGTGTATGTAAAAATAATTTTAGTGGTAGAGTGTGTGTGTGTTGTGTTGTGTTGTGTTGAGAGTGGTCTCTCCCAGGTGCAGGCTGCAGTAGCTAGCTTGGTGTTTGTTGGCGGTTTCTCCAACACAAAATAAAAACCGAGAATTTGTATAAACTAAGTGCCTTTTTCTCCTTTTCCTTCTTGCTTATTTTATTCCATTTTATTCTTATTTTCTAGTACAATTAACCTGTAGTGCACTCCTTCTAATGTGTTTCTGTACATTATTAATATGTCTTCTTGCCAATGCATTTAGTGTATTTGTATTTTTAACTTATATAAATGATATTATCTCATTTTGTTTCCTGCTTTTTTACTAAGCACTATGTTTTAATTTCTTCCTGTTGCTCTGCAGAGGCCTAATTCGTTGCTCTGAACTGCTACCTAAAATTCCACCAGGTACATTTCCATTCTGTTTGTAGAAGCCCAGTTGGTTCTAGCTCTCCCCCACCACTGGCAGAGCAACAGGGAGCATTCTAGCATATGCTTCTGTGAACCTCTGTAAGAATTTAGCCAAACTGCAGAAGAATCACAGAGTTTGTTGAAGTTCACTTTTACTTAAGTTGTGCCACATGCTTCTCCAGAATGATTGTGTTTTTCTGCGTGCCTGCTAGTTGTGGGGCATGAGAGTTCTTGTTTCCCTGGATCTCCCTGGCATGGTCGGATTTTCAGCTTTTATCATTCTGTAGATATAAAAAGTGGTATTTTATAATGTGATTTGCATTTTCTTGGATTATACCACTTTATGTTAGTCTCTTGTCTTATACTTGTTAGATTTTTATGTATCCTGTTCTGTATATTGCCTAATCATAATCATTTGCCTACTCTTTCTACCAAAGTTCTGTTTGGATACGTTAGATATTAAACCTTTTTCTAGGTTTTGCATATGTCTTCTCCCTCTCTGACCACTATCTGTTAATTTTATGGTGTATAGGTATTAATTCTTCATTATAAATTTAATTCAGTTCCGGTCTGAATTCCAGTTGGATTTTATTTTTTGAGGCAACTCTATAAACTTAATCTAAATTTAGGTATGGAGAATGTGTTCGGAAACAGGTAGGTCAGTCTTAGAAAAAGAATAAGTTGGGAGGGAGTGGTTGTTGCATTACCAGATATATAAAGATGTGCGTCAATATACCCTGTTTTTCTTGCCCTGGTCTTTTAGGGTACTAAGATAGACAAATGAAGAAGATGAAGAGTGCTGAGAGATAGACACATGTGTTTTTGGATTTTAATATATGATTACCATGGTATCAGAAAACCAGTGGGGGAAAGGATGGAGCATTTAATAAATGGGTGTATGGAAAACTGACTCGCATATGGAGGCAAATAAAACAACTCCTACCCCAATACCATATGTGAGGAAAGTTCTAGATAGATTAAAGGTCTACATGTGAAAGGTAAACTGTTAAAGTAGTTGTTTTTGGTGGGGGAGATTGGTGGTAAAAAAGAAAATGTGACCTGTAGGCTAGGAAGGACTTTGGAAACCTATCTTCAAAAGCGCAAATTTTAAGATAAAATGAAATCAATTTATCACATGAAATTAAAGTGTTCTGCTTAATGGACTTCTTTTTTATCTCAGGATCTAAATGGCAGTGTGCACTGCATGCCTTTAAGGAGGGAAGGCTGAGTTGGTTGTGCATGTATGTACTGTGTTGGCAGAAGGAAGGAAGCCTCTCTGTTGTCTGAGGTTGCTCATACCTTAACTCAGCTATGAAATTAGATGCCTCTACTGATAATTTCCCCTTTTTACAAGTGTCTATAGAGAAATAGTCTAGATCATTTTTTTCTAAATATATTATCTATGACAGAATTGTACCAGGTGGTGGTTTAAAACAGTGGTTAAAAATTCATTTTCTCAGGTGCCTGGGTGGCTCAGTGGGTTAAAGCCTCTGCCTTCACCTCGGGTCATGATCTGGGGGTCCTGAGATCGAGCCCCACATCGGGCTCTCTGCTCAGTGGGGAGCCTGCTTCCCCCCTCTCTCTGCCTGCTGCTCTGACTGCTTGTGATCTTTCCCTTTCTCTGTCAAATAAATAAACAAAATCTTAAAAAAAAAAAATCTTCTCTCCATCTCTCCCTCCCCTGTTGTTTCAGTATATGGATCTACCCTTTTCTGAAAGCCTCTACAGCAGAGGTTAGCCAACTTTTTCAGTACAAGTCCAAATAGTAAATATGTTAGGCTTTGCAGGCCCTGTGGTCTGTATTTAAACTGTTCAACTCTACCCATAGTACAAAAGCAGCATAGACCATACATAAATGAAGGAACATGGTGGTGTTCCAATAAAACTTTATCTATAGGCACTGATAAGATACTAGTGTCACAAAGTATTATTTTCTTTAAATTGTTTTCAGTTACTTAAAAAATGTAAAATTTGCCATTCTTACCTTAATGAACAAAGCAGGCAGTGGGCCTGATTGGCCTATGTGAGTTATAGCTGGCCAGCCCTGCTCCAGAAGGGTCCTTACTCAGCTGAAGTTTGGAAACTAGTCCTTGGGATTATCTAACAAAATTAATCGTTAAACTCTGCTATTTTGGGACATTTCTTGTTTTATAATAAACTTCCAGTACTTATGAGAGAAAGTCGTTCTTAAAAGTCAGGAAGGAATGATTACATAAATTTCTTATGGTCTGATGCAACATTTGATTTTTTTAATTGTTTCTTAAACATGTTCAAGAATGGATAGTGAAAAGGGAAACTGGAATATTTAATTATATTTACTGTATCCTGAAGTATACCATTCAAGATGGAATTGTGAAAAGATGAAAAATGGAAGCAGCATTTTAATTTTTTTTCTTCCCTATTTAAAATAACAGTAGTATGGTATCTAGTTTTTGTTTTTGTTTTTGTTTTTTCCCTTTTAAAATGATTTATCAGGATGAACAAATATCTACTACCTTGAAGTACTCTAAGGACAGGGACTGGGTATGCTGTGTGAGGTCAAAATGTTAGTCATGATAGGGGTCCTGGGTGGCTCAGTCAGTTAAGGATCAGACTCTTGATTTTGGCTTGGGTCCTGATCTCAGCATTTTGAGAGCGAACCCTACATTAGGCTCTGTGCTGAGTGTGGATCCTGCTTAAGATTTTCTCTCTCTCTCTCTCTCTCTTCCTCCTCCTGCAACTCCCCTGCTTCATGCATGAGCCGGCTCCTTTTCTCTAAAAAACAAAAACAAACATTAATCATGTTGTTATACACTTATTGATACTTCCAAAAGAGGAATTTACTATAAAATTTTTTTTGTAATTTTGGGGCTCCTGAGTGCCTCAGTGGGTAAGCCTCTGCCTTTGGCTCAGGTCATGATCCCAGAGTCCTGGTGTCTAGCCCCACATGGGCTCTCTGCTCAGCGGGGAGCCTGCTTCCCCCTCTCTCTCTCTGCTTACCTCTATCTACTTGTGATCTCTCTGTCAAAAAAATAAATGAGATCTTTAGAAAAAAATTTTTTTGGGTAATTTTTTCCGTAAGTTGGTGGAATGGTTCTCCTGATGGATGTTATAAGAAGAATAAACTTCTTCTCCCTTTGATTCATTAGTAGGGTGATCATATAATTATCATTGGTAATTTTAGGGCAGTAGGCATAAAGCAGGATTATCCTGGGCAAATCAGGATGCATATGCGTAATGACTCAGTTCACCAGGCACATACAATACTAATTAAAATAAAGCATGGGTCAGTCTTCTAACTTCTAGATGAGAGGAAGACATCTGGTAAATTAATGTCCTGCCTCAGTAGAACATGATGTCAAAATAAGCACTTTCAAAGAAAGTAAGGGTGGTGATAAATATGAGTAAGATAATTACAACTGAAATGAAATGTATTTTTACCTCAAAGGGTAGAAATACCCTGTGGTTTTAATATCTTAAAAATATATTTCAAAAAATAGATATTTCATACATCTGTATATGTGTTTGTGTGTATTGTATACATTGTAATTTTTAAAAAGTTTAGTTTGGAGGTAATGAGTGCACATGATAAGACAATTCAAACAATTGAAAAGGGTATAGAGAAACAGTTTTCCCATTTCCACCCTGAAAGGCAGTTGCTGTTGCCAGTTCCCTGTGCAAGTTACGCATATATTTTATCTATAGAAACACATTTGGGGCGCCTATGTGGCTCAGTTGGTTGGGCATTGGACTCTTGATTTTGGCTCAGGTCGTGATCTCATGGTCGTGGGGTCGAGCCCTAAATCACACTCAGCATGGAGTCTGCTTGTCCATCTCCTACTCCTCTGCCCCCCCTCTTTAAAATAAAATCTTTTAAAAAAAGAAATACAAACACGTATTCCCCTCCACTACCTCCATTTTTTATAAACACAGATGGTAATATGTTAGAGACACTGTTCCACATCTTCCTTTTTTTTTTTTTTTTTAAGGATTTTATTTATTTATTTGAGAGAGAGACAGTGAGAAAGAGCATGAGTGAGGAGAAGGTCAAAGGGAGAAGCAGACTCCCCATGGAGCTCTGAGCCCGATGCGGGACTCGATCCCGAGACTCCAGGATCATGACCTGAGCCGAAGGCAGTCGTCCAACCAAATGAGCCACGCAGGCGCCCCACATCTTCCTTTTTTAACTTAGGATATCTTGGACTTTTCCCAGTGTTTTACTACAGGCCTTGGGTATCGTGATTTATACATGAAGAAACTCAGGCTCTGGGTTTAAAACTTGTTTTAAGGTAATGCATATTAAGTAGTTAGTTAAGCAGGTACTTAATAAATGTTTGGTCCCATTATGTTCTCTTGCCCAAGTATGTCTTTATCTTAAGGAGCTCAGAGGAAGATAATTGCAACACAAATTCAAGAAAAATAACAGGAGAAGTAATTATAAATGTCCAAATCAATATGTGATACAATCATGAACTGCCCTGGCAGGGTCAGACATGGGAGAAATAAAAGTGTAGTCAGGGAAAATTTTATAGACATTAGGAGATGGGGAAAGGATTTAAATGGAAGGCCAAAAGGGGAGGACTTTACTAACATTTTGGGAAATGGCAGAATTGTTTTTCATAGTGGGTATATTATTTTAGATTTCCATCTAGCCAATACTTCTTATCTGTGTTTTATTATAGCCAGCTATTAGGTGCAAAGTGGTATCTCATTGTAGCTTTTATTTGCATTTTTCTAATAGCTAATGATAAACCTTTTTTTTAAATGTGTTTATTAGCTATTATAAATCTTCTTGGGAGAAAAGTTTATATCCTTTGCCCATTTGAAAATTTGCTTTGTCGTTTTATGACTGAGATTTAAGAGTTCTTTATATTCCGTATAAAAGTTCCTTATCAGATACATGATTTGCAAATATTTTATTCCATTTTGTCAGTTGTCTTTTCATTTTCTTGGTGGTGTTTGCAGTCCAAAGTTTGTGATTTTTAATGATGTCCAATTTATCTATTTTTTCTTTTGTATGTGCTTTTGGAGGTTGTAGCTGAGACACCATTATCTAACCCAGGGTCACAAATATTTGCTTATTTTCTTCTAAGAATTTTATAGTTTAGTTCTTACATTTAAGTCTGTGCACCAAATTAATTTTTTATGTATGGCGTGAGGAAGGGGTCCAGTTTCATTCTTTAGCATGTGGCTATCCCATTATCCCAGCACCATTTGATAAAAAGACTATTCTTTCCCCGTTGAGTTGTCTTGGCAGCCTTGTCAAAAATCAGTTTACTCTGGGGCGCCTGGGTGGCTCAGTGGATTAAGCCGCTGCCTTCGGCTCAGGTCATGATCTCGGTGTCCTGGGATCGAGCCCCGCATCGGGCTCTTTGCTCAGCGGGAGCCTGCTTCTCTCTCTCTCTCTCTGCCTGACTCTCCGCCGACTTGTGATCTCTCTGTCAAATAAATAAATAAAATCTTTAAAAAAAAAAAAAAATCAGTTTACTCTGAATGTGAGGGTTTATTTCTAGACTCCCAGTTCTGTCCTGCTGACCTCTATGTCTAGCCTGTGGCCAGTACCATACTGTCATAATGTCTGTGGCTTTGTAGTAAGTTTTGAAATTGAGAGATGTGAGTCTTTAACCTTATTCTTTTTTTATTTTAGTTTATTTTTTATTTTCAGCATAACAGTATCCATTATTTTTTCACCACACCCAGTGCTCCATGCAATCTGTGCCCTCTATAATACCCACCACCTGGTACCCCAACCTCCTCCCAGATTGTTTTTCAGAGTCCACAGACTCTCATGGTTCACCTCCCCTTCCAATTTCCCCCAACTCCCTTTAACCTTACTCTTTTTGAGATTATTTTGGCAGTTCTGGATCCCTTGCATTTTCATATGAATTTTAGCATCTGTTCATCAATTTCTTTAAAAAAAAAAAAAAACTAGCTGGAATTTTTATAGGGATTGCATTGAATCTGTAGAATAATTCGGGAACTCTTTCTATCTTAATGCTAGATTTCCATCTGTCAATGTAAGATGTCATTTCAGTTTATTTATGTCTAACTTAATTTCTTGTAAAAATGTTTTGTAGTTTCCAGTATATATATTTTGGACTTCTTCTATTAAGTTTATTCTTTTATTAAAGGATTTTGTTTGTTTGTTTGTTTATTTATTTGACAGAGAGAGAGAATCACAAGTAGGCAGAGAGGCAGGCAAAGGGAGGGGGAAGCAGGCTCCCTGCTGAGCAGAGAGCCAGATGTGGGGCTCTATCTCAGGACACTGAGACCGTGACCTGAACCGAAGGCAGAGGCTTAACCCACTGAGCCACCCAGGTGCCCCTAAATTTATTCTTTTTGATGGTATTATAAATGGAATTAAAATTTTTTATTTTAGGGGCCCCTGGGTGGCTCAGTTGTTAAGTGTCTGCCTTTGGCTCAGGTCATGATCCTAGGGTCCTGGGATTGAGCCCCACATCAGCTTCCTACTCTGGGGGAGGCCTGCTTCTCCCTCTCCCACTCCCCCTGCTGTGTTCCCTCTCTTGCTGTGTCTCTGTCGAATAAATTAATAAAATCTTAAATTTTTTTTTTATTTTGCCATTATTCATTGGTAAACAATATAGAAATACAGTCAACTTTTGTATGTTGATTTTTGTACCCTACGGCCTTACTTAGTTTGTCTCTTAGTCTAATAGCATTTTAGTAGATTCCTTAGGATTTTCTCTGTACAAAATCATGTTATCTATAAATAGAGATAGTTTTTTTTTTTTTTTTTTTTTTTTAAGATTTTTTTATTTATTTGTCAGAGAGAGAGAGAGTGAACACAGGCAGACAGAATGGCAGGCAGAGGCAGAGGGAGAAGCAGACTCCCTGCTGGGCAAGGAGCCCGACGTGGGACTCGATCCCAGGACGCTGGGATCATGACCTGAGCCGAAGGCAGCTGCTTAACCAACTGAGCCACCCAGGCGTCCCAAAATAGAGATAGTTTTAATTCTTTTTCTTACCTAATTGCACTGGCTAGAATTTCTAGTACAGTATTGAATAGTGACAGTGGGTGTGTTTGTCTTGGTCTTGAGCAAAAGCACTCAGTCTTTCACCATTAAGTACGAGGTTAGGTGTCGGTTTTTCACTAGTGTCTTTTTAAGAGACAAACTTTTAAATTTTTATAAGTCCAGTTTGTTGGTTTTTTTCCTTGTATAAGTCATACTTTTTGTGTTCTAGGAATTCTTTGCCTGCCCCAGGATTATAAAGATATTCTCCTATACTTTCTTCTTGAAGTTTTAACTTTTTTTTTAAGATTTTATTTAAAATCTTGACATTAGAAATCACAAGTAGGCGGAGAGGGAGAAGCAGGCTCCCCACTGAGCAGAGAGCCCGATGTAGGGCTCGATCCCAAGACCCTGGGATCATGACCTGAGCCAAAGGCAGAGGCTTTAACCCACCAAGCCACCCAAGTGCCCTTACAGTTTTAACTATTAAGTTTTAGTTTGTTATACATTTGTCTTCATAATTCAGCATTTAAGATTAAATACATTTAGGAAAGTTGGCAGGAAAAAGGAGGCATTTGTCATGAATTATTTGTTTTTTGAAAATGAGTAAATTGGTGAGAATAACTACATGTAATCCAAAAGCCCTGCTTTGTACAACTTTTTTTTAAAAGATTTTATTTATTTATTTATTTATTTTTTTTTAAAGATTTTATTTATTTATTCAACAGAGAGAGATCACAAGTAGGCAGAGAGGAAGGCAGAGAGAGAGGAGGAAGCAGGCTCCCTGCTGAGCAGAGAGCCCGATGCGGGACTCGATCCCAGGACCCTGAGATCATGACCTGAGCCGAAGGCAGCGGCTTAACCCACTGAGCCACCCAGGCGCCCTAAAAGATTTTATTTATTTGACAGAGATCACAAGTAGGCAGAGAGACAGGCAGAGAGAGGGGGGGAGGCAGGCTTCCTGCAGAGCAGAGAGCCCGATGCGGGGCTCGATCCCAGGACCCTGAGACCATGCATGACCTGAGCCGAAGGCAGAGGCTTAAACCACTGAGCTACCCAGGTGCCCCTGTACAATTTTTGCATTTGTTAGTCTGCCACTGCTCCTCAGAACACCCTGGTGGTATTTTGGGGGGAGCACACCCTCATGACTGACATAGATGTTATTTGTTCATCTAACATTCCTTTAGGGTACCACCACCCCTCATTTTATAATAACCCTTTTCATTCCATCAAGAGTCTCTCCTGACCCCCAGGAGTGGTACATGACTCAAGCCAGCCCACCAGAGCTCTGCATTCTTCTAAGAACAGTGATTATTTCAGAGTGGGGTATGTGACCTAATCTGAACTGATAGGAGCTGTGGCAAAAGTATTGGGGAGGGCTCTTTAAAAAAGGTTATCCCTTTTCCTGAGGTAGCTGTGAGTTGGATGTGAGTCTTAAACTTCTGATGTCTACTTTTCCAAGCCGCCACGTGTGGAGAGCCTATCTGAAAACATAGTTGAGGTCATGAGCTCTTAATGACTGTATCCCTTTCGGCCCTCCCTTGGTGTTTTATTTTTTTTATTTATTAGAGAGAGCACATGCACGCATGCACGAGTAGAGGGAGAAGCAGACTCCCTGTTGAGCAGGGAGCCTGATGCAGGGTTCAGTCCTGGACTCGGGGACCATGACGTGAGCCAAGGGCAGATGCCCAACTGACTGAGCCACACAGGTGCTCCCTCCCTCCCTTGGTGTTTTAAATGATGTGGGCCAATAAATTCTTCTTTTGGCTCAGGGTCATTTAAGTTAGGTATCTTTGCTTGTAACTGAATAGGTCCTAACTAATTAGCTATTAGTCTTTTCAAAAAAAGGTCTATATGTAGGAATTTAAATTAGGATCTGTTTCCTTAGTAGATAGTAAAGGAATAATAATTTTTATGTGTGTGTTGTGGGAGGAAGCCGCACCTTTGGCCTTTACAGAAGCTAGGAGGTTCTGTTAAATACCTAGCGTCGTGATACTGATTTCATGGAATACTGAATTTAAATACTATGGTTAAATGAGAATTAGTGAGGACTTAATCTTTAAATGTCTGCTTTTAATGAATATATGGATTAATTACTCATTTGACCAACTTCTTGATAGTATTTTATGGGAGAGTTAAATGTACGATAGAAGCTTCACATTTAATTATGAGAGCAGGTTGTTCTCTGAAATCCTAGAATTTTCAGGTATAACTTTTATATATTTTTATTTATAATTTCAGGTATAATTTTTTATTGCTTTAGAGTAATTTTTGAGATTATAATTTTGAAATTAAAAATGAGGAATATTTTTTCAACTTAAAGATGCACAGAGTAATTATTTCAGGTATGTATCTAATGTAGAAATGCAGAGTTCACTGTGTAGTGGTGAAATTAAAACATGCTTAAAGCAATCTTTGGGTTTAAAAAGGTAGGTCTATCAAATGTCTCTTTTTTTTTTTTTTTTAAAGATTTTATTTATTTGACAGATCACAAGTAGGCAGAGAGGCAGAGGAGAAGTGGGAAGCAGGCCCCCTGCTGAGCAGAGAGCCCATGTGGGGCTAGATCCCAGGATCCTGAGATCATGACCTGAGCCGAAGGCCTCAGAGGCTTAACCCCCTGAGCCACTCAGGTGCCCCAACATTTGTAGTCTTTTTTTTTTTTTTTTTAAGATTTTATTTATTTGTTTGTTTGACAGATCAGAAGTAGGCAGAGAGGCAGGCAGAGAGAGAGAGTGGGGGAAGCAGGTTCCCTGTGAGCAGAAAGCCCGATGGGGGGCTTGATCCCAGGACCCTGGGATCATGACCTGAACCCAAGGCAGAGGCTTTAACCCACTGAGCCACTCAGGTACCCAACATTTGCAGTCTTTAGGAAGCATTTCCACTGTTCTTGCAAGTGTATGTTTTTAAATTTTATTTAATCAGAACGTACCTTAATAATATGTTAACATTTGTATTATTTGATTTCAGTATAATACTTTCGTTAGCTATGTGGAATTTTACCATATTAATTTTGACCTTTAAAATGAAAAGATTAGGTTGATTATTGGAGAGCCAAAATGTAGCTTTAGATTTTTGTGATAGCCATTATTAATACTCAAGTAGTCATTATTTCTATGGAAATGTTAGCACTTACTGCTTTTAAAATAATTGTGTAGGTTTAAATAGTGCTGTAGGGTTCAAAGCCACTTTGTAGTACTTCCTTTACTTTTTCTCAGTTTAGTTCAGTGAGGTGGTATGTAGGAGAGTATCATTGGCCACACTTGCCAGATAAGAAACTGAGGGTTGAATTGGAATTTGTATGCTGTTCTTATTTTCAAGTTCCTTGTGTGTTTAGTTGTATCTTACTATGAAGTGTACTTTTAAAGGTTTTTGAAAGCACTGTAACCCTTTCTTAAAACAGATTTCAGGGAAATCAAGCATTTAAAACATCAAAACTTTCTTCCCCCATCTGGAGTATGGTTTGAAAGTCATTGCTTTGTAGTAGACATTATTTTTCTAGTGTGTTGTTGAGGCCCAATATCTGTTAAGTTAATGCTGAGAGTTACTGAATTTGTATCAGATTTTGATTTTGTCTTCTGCTTTCTCCTTCCATGAATGCCCATTAAGTCCACTCTGGACCCCCAAACCCTCCAATGAAATGCATCACTCTTTATACCATTGCAAGGGGAGCTCCTTGGGGTTTGCCCCTGTGCTTTGACAGATTAACAGGGAAAGGCTTTAGAAAGGGGAGAGGGGAGATCAGAGGTAAGAGGAGACTTAAGCTGAGAATCAGAAAACTAATGTCATGATTGGCAAGAAAGTTTCAAGAAGGCAGGGTTGATAAGTTCTTGACCAAAAAGCTGATGAAGAAAGTCAGAAATGCTGTTTGAGATTGGAAGGTCTTTGGTACATTTAAGAGAACAGTTGACTGGAATATTGAGGTAAAGCAGGATTGAATCTTAGGTGGAAGGGTATGCATAGGTGGAAGCAGGAAGTTGCCACTAAAGGGCCAGGGAAAACTAGACCCATAGCTTGAAGGGAAGTGGGGGGTAAGGGGTATTTAGGAGTATACTTAGGAGTAGGCTTTATTTAGTTGTGTTTCTCTTTTTGCATGGAAAAGTTTGAACTTTTTGTAATGAAGTGCTGGATTCAGTGATAAAGGAAGAGGAATTTGATAGACCACATGTTTGTCTTGGAAAGATGCACATATACTTCTGAAATGAAGCGGGAAAAGAAGAAATAGGGAATTGAAGATAGGGATTTTCATGTGGGAGAATCAAAGTTTGAGGGAGCAAGGGATACCAAGATAAGGGAGAAGTCCTTATAAAATAACACATTTAGTGCTTTAGGATGTTCTTTCCAAAGCCTATATCTTTTTGGTTGCCTGTCAAACTAGAGATGTATACCAGCTTAGACAGAATAACAGCAAATTTATTTAGGAAATAGTTTTGGCACAAAGAGGTTTCACTTCACCGGCCACTTGAGGGACTCTAAACAGTGTGTGTCAGCCTGCTGACAGGCAGGACTTCCTTGTGATTTGGGAGCTATTTGTGAACCTTCTGTGCACGTGGAAGTGGCTGCTATTGTGTGTGTGGTTCTCAGGGAGGAGTCTGAGTGATAGAGGTGCCACTGGGCTGCAGAGGGTTTGGCAGGCGGTGGCCTTAACCTAGGCCCGCTGGAGAGCTGAGATCCTGAGGACACTTGAAAGGTGCTGGGCTAGTTGAGCCTCAGGCTTGGGACCAGTCCTTTTTGCTGTTTAAGTTGCAATGGCAGGGGCGCCTGGGTGGCTCAGTCGATTGGGTGATCGACTCTGGTCATGATCCAAGGATCCTGGGATCAAGCCCTACATGGAGTTCCCTGTTCGTTGGGGAGTCTGCTTCTCTCTCTCCCTGTCTACCACTCCCCCTGTTTGTGCACTTTCTCTTTCAAATAAATAAAATCTTAAAAAAAAAATTGCTATGACAGATACCAACCACCCAGGGTTACAGGCAAAAGCTGTTACTACAGTACTAAATATTAAATTTCAATTCACAAGGGGCTGATATATGGTTGCTAATTCTATTTTGTCTTGCAAGGACATTGAAAACAAAATTACCATCTACTGTCATCAACATTTCACAAAATGGAAGATAATTTTATCACAAAATAGGAAGAACTGGTTATCAGAATGGATAGAACTTTATTTTAAATAAAATTTATGAAAAACAAATACTTTATCCTTTTCCCTTTATTCTTTACCTTTTGGTGAAAAGTTTGTCTTAGAAATGTGTGTAAGAATCACTGACCTACATCACTAAGACTGTTCATTTTGGGAAATTTGTTCTGAATACTTGTCCTCTTTTTTTTCCACTTCACCTCACAAGCAAAAGAACGGGAGCTCTTATGGTGGAAAGCCAGCATGTTTGTGTGCATGTGTGAGAGGGAAGGAAAGAGAGAATTGCCTGTGTGTTTATATTGGCCCATTTCTAAGCCACCTGCACTTGAGTTCACCTTTACTCCATTCCCTTTTATCCGTCTTCTAATAGTCTGCTTTCTGTTTTAATAATTTGTTGTTGACCCTCCTCTTAGCTGAGAATTTTATGAGAACAGACAGCAGACATTTTTGTGACTCTTGTAAGAATTTTCTCCATAGCATAATACTGAACAAATACGGTCTAAATGGATACTTTTAATTGGTTTATTGTATTCTCATAAAACAGATTAAAATTTATCTTACAATCTCAGTTCCATGTCTAGCAGCCCCAACTGCCAGAGCCACTGAAATGTTCCTTTCCTTCCCTTTGAGGAGGCAGTTCTTCTCCAGAACCGTGCTGTATGTACATTTTGCACGAAGCGAATGTGTAAGGGTCTCTGGACGTGGAGGATGGCTCTGATTAACATGATTATTGCTGAAGGACAAAGGCATTTTGCTCGACCAGACTGGAACTCAGAGGCTCGTTCCTTTGTCAGCCTGCCTGCTCCAGCAGCTGTCTGTCTGCTCCTGGCTGCCGAGCGCTCTCACCGCGGCTGGGTACAGACGAACGAACGTTCTATCCTGCGATCAGGTTTCTGTGGGGCTGGGACTGCTGTCGCAAGCTGCTCCTCCTCCCAGGCTGTTGAGGGCACCTCGCAGACTTTGCTGTCTTGCGAAACAACTCTTGACTGCTTGGATTTTGTCTTATTGCTTCAGCAGTGTCTTAGTTGGTGTGCCTCCCCATGGCTCTGTGTGGCGCTCATCGTTACTGTAAGCGCACGTTCACAAAACACTGAAATGGCTAAATATGGACAATGCTTTTGGTTAACTAAATTCTGCTAGAGGTATTAGTGGTTAAAAATCCGCTAGATTTTAGAGGCTAACCTGAGTTTATGTTGGAATTCCTTTTACCTCCTGCTTATGTGGTGTTGAATGTGCCTGTTCATGAGTCTTTATAAACTGTGAGCCCTGGTTCTTTTTAAAAGAAACACAACCCAACCAAGTTGCCAGATAAACTGATAAGATGTGTTTTCTTCCAAAATACTTCCATCTTTATTTGCCATAAAGCATAAATTCGATTTAAATAAAGCCATAAAGCCATTTAAAGGGTGCTTTTAAAAGAATATTAAACCTGGTATTTTTTTTAACTTTTTGGAAGAAACCTACACAGTATCTAGACAGCATGTATGCTGTATTTTTTAACTACATATATCAGCAAGCAAGTATCAGTTAAGCATATAACTAATGATAAATACTTTCTGAACTAAAATCAGCATACATGGTTTGAGAGTTTTCTGAAATGTTAATACCGTATTGAACATGCAGGAACATACACATAAACTCAAATTTTGTTTATTTAGCAAATGATGACTTAACTAAGTGCTGCATGGTAGTGTTTGGGATATCTGGTTAGCAATGCTGCCAGGAGACTGGGCAGGCCCTGCAGAGACTCTTGGGGTTTCTTCCTGTTCAGTGGGAATTGGATGTAGGCATGTATGTATAGATATAGTCAGAGGATTTGGTTTATTGATAGCTCTTAGGGATTGTCACAGTAAAGTACTTAGGATTTCCCCCAAGATAATTTTGTTCGCACTGTCACTGCTCTAATCCAGGTTGTTAGATTTCTGTAGTCTCCTAATTAGGCTCTCTGCTTCATTCATTGAAGATTGAATTTGTAGCTTCCTATTTCTGAATAGGTTGATGTTTTCAGTATTTAGAATTTTCTACTTCTTAAAACAGTGACTGTTTTTCACTTCACTCCTGTAGGTGCAAAGCTGTTAAAATCTAAATGGTTTGGTAGGCATTTAAGGTCCTCTGATTTATTCTCATTTAGTCTTTCCATTTCCAACTACATTCCTGCAGAAAACACATGTGTACCAAAAAAAGTTGTATGTTTTCTCTCTCTCTCTTTTTTTTTAACCTTCTTTCTTCCTTTTTTTGGAGATTATAACTTTACCCTACATTATATTTTTGAAAAATTTTTGGTTCATTGTGTGTATGTGTTTAATTGAGGTATTATTGACACTATGTTATGTCAACTGCAGGTGTAGAACATGGTGATTCCACAATTCTATATATTATGCAGTGCTCACCATTGTAGGTGTAGTTACCATAATAAAATATTACTGAATATATTCCTTTTGCTGCATTTTTACCCCTGTGACTTACTTGTTTTATAACTGGAAGTTTATACCTTTTAATCCCCTTTGCTTATCTTGCCCATCCTCTACTACAATTGTTTCTGGCAGCTATCAGTTGTTAAGGGTCCCCCCCCCCCCCCCCCCATCTAGGAGTCTGTTTCTGGTTTTTGTTTGTTCACTTGTTTGCTTTGTTTTTAGAGATTTCACATATAAGTAAAATCATATGTCATTGTCTTTCTCGGTCTGACTTATTTAGTGTAATCCCCTCTAAGTCCATCCATGTTGCCTTTTCATTTCTCGATAGTTTCCTTTCCTGTGCAGAAGCTTAGTATTTTGGTTTGTCTCTGACTGGCTTGCTTATTTATTTATTTATTTATTTTTTATTTGACAGAGATCACAGGTAGGCAGAGAGGAGAGGCAGGCAGAGAGAGGAAGGAAAGCAGGCTCCCTGCTGAGCGAGAGCCCGATGTGGGGCTCTAATCCCAGGACCCTGGGATCATGACCTGAGCCGAAAGCAGAGGCTTTAACCCACTGAGCCACCCAGGCGCCCCTCTGGTTTATTTTTGCTTTTGTTTCCTTTGCCAGAAGAGACCTGTCCAGAAAAACACTGCTAAGGCCCACATCCAAGAGATTACTGGCTGTGCTTTCTTTGAGGAGTTTTATGGTTTCTGATCTTGCATTTAAGTCTTAAATCCATCTTGAGTTTATTTTTGTACATGGTGTAGAAAGTAGTCTAGTGTCCTTCTTTTGCATATAACTGTCCAGTTTTCCCAACACCATTTGTTGCAGAGACTGTCCTTTGCCCATTGTGTATATTCTTGCTTCCTTTGTTGTAGATTAATTCACCATATAATGGTGGGTTTATTCTGGTTCTCTATTCTGTTCCGTTGATCCGTATGTCTGTTTTTGTCCCTGTACCGTACTGTTTTTATTACTATAACTTTGAAGTATAATTTGAAATCTGGGACAGTAATACCTCCAGCTTTGTTCTTTCTCAAAATTGCTTTGGCTGTTCATGGTCTTTGTGGTTCTATATGAATTTTAGGATGGATTGTTCTAGTTCTGTGAAAAATATTCTTGATTTTTTTTTTTATAAAAGTTTTTATTTATTTGACAGCCCTCAATCGCAAGTAGGCAGAGAAGCAGGCAGAGAGAGGAGGAAGCAGGCTCCCTGCTGAGCAGAGGATCCCCTCTTCCCCCCACTATGTGGGGCTCAATCCCAGGACCCTGGGATCATGACCTGAGCCGAAGGCAGAGGCTTTAACCCACGCACCCAGACGCCCCAATACTCTTGGTATTTTGGCCGGGATTGCATGGAATCTGTAGATTGCTTTGGGTAGTATGGGCATTTTAACAATATTCCTCCAGGCTAGGGGCATGGTTTGTTTTTCTGTTTATATCATCTTCAAATTCTTTCATCAGTATCTTTCAGAGTATAGGTCTTTCACCTCCTTGGTTAAATTTATTCCTAGATTGTTTATGATTTTTGGTGTAATTCTAAATGGGATTGTTTTCGTAAGATCTTTTTCTGCTATTTCATTATTAGTGTATAGAAATGCAACAGATTTCAGTATAGTCTGTATCCTGCAGCTTTACTAGATTCATTTATTCTGATAGTTTTTTGGTGGCATCCTTAGGGTTTTCTGTATATAGGATTATGTCATCTGCAGATAGTCAACAATTTTACTACTTCTTATCAATTGGATGCCTTTTGTTTCTTTTTCTTGTCTGATTTCTGTGGCTGGGACCTTTAGTACTATGTTGAATAAAAATGGTGAAAGCAGACATCCTCATCTTGTTCTGATATTACAGGGAAAGCTTTCAGTTTTTGACCATTGAGTAATGTTAGCTGTGGGTTTGTTACACGTGGCCTTTATTATGTTGAAGTATGTTTGTTTGCTTTCATTTTTAGTTTCTAAAAGCCCTTCTTTCTTTTCTCCCTGCCCCCACTTTATTGAAATATACCATCGTATTAGTTTAGGGTGTAGAACGTAGTGATTTGATATATGTGTATATTACATAATGACTTTACCACAGTAAGTTTAGTTAACACCCATCACCTCCATTGTTTCAGTTTTTCTTCCTGTGATGAGACTTTTAAGATCTACCTGATAGCACCTTTCAAGTATATGATACAGTATTGTTAACTATACTATATATTATATTCCCAGAACTTGGTATCTTATAACTGGAAGTTTGTACCGTTTGACTGCCTTCGCCCATTATCAGCACCTGACCCCTACCCTCCTTTTTCTTTTCTGAATACTGTTTTGTTTCATCAGTGCAGTATCTTCTGTCTCTCTGGATATTGGTAATTCCATTTATTTTTAAATTTTCTTTCTAAATTCTGTTTTCTCTAATTGACTGTCTTCTAGTTTGTTTTGATCATCATTTGCCATTTTAGAGAAGAACCATGTTCCTTGGTTATCTGTTAACTTAGTTAGGGAGACTTTTCCTCTAGGCTGTTAACATCCCCCAAAGGAGACTGCCTGGAGGGTAAAGGCCAAGCTTTGTTCTTGGAGCTGAGAAACAAAACTGGGGATCTTATTGTTGGCCCTGCATAAGCTCATTGTCAGTACAGCACCTCTGCCCTCATCCATATTAATGTCCCCTGGTTCAGAGACCCTCAGTTTTAAACCTCTCTAGAAAATAAACCCCAGTCAGGCAGGATAACTATTACTGTATAACAAACTACCACAACTTTAGCAGTTCAAAACAGTACATACATTTTAGTATGTACAGTTCACATGGGTCAGGAGTTGGGGCACAGCTTAGACCTCTATTCAGGGTTTTCTGGGCTGCATTCAAGGAACCAGCTAGCTATCCTGTGTGCTCATCTGTTGCTCAGGGTTTGCTTCCAAACTTACGCAGTTGTGACGTGGAGTTTACTTCCTTGCAGCCGTAGGACTGAAGTCAGTTGCTCTCAGAGACCACAGCAGCAGTTCTCTAGCCCTCTCTTTGGGCAACTGATATCATAGCAGCTTGCTCCTTCAGGGCCAGCAGGACAGTCTTTCTCTTGTCAGTTAAGACCGAGTCTTATGTAATAACAATTTACAGAAAACATAACCTGATCCAAGAGTGGTGTCCAGTCAGCTTTGCCTTATTCTGTTAGGGAGAAGCAAGTCATAGCTCTGTCCATCCATGCTCTCATGGAGGAGGTCAGAGTGTATTAGCGGGAGGATATCATGCTGCCCATCTCAGAATTCCATCTGTCACACAGAGTCTTGGAATTGGACCACTGATACACACTTTTAACCAATTCTTATTTTAAAACCTCCCCTGCCTCATTCTCAACCTCCTCAGGCACCACAGATTCCTGAGTCTTTAGGGAGGGTTATGTGGTCTACCTGGGCTTGATTTTTGGCTTTTTTCACAGCCACTTTAGGATTCAGCTTCTTGGATATATCATGTCGAATCCTTTACCACTTGCCAGTTTGCCTCCTAACTTCCAAACTTCTGTGAATATTATCCCCTTTCCTTTTCTTCCCATCTTTGTAGGTTTATGCCTTTAAAAATCTTTACTGTCATATTGTCGGAGTTTGGGGAAGGAGTGAAAGTTGGTATCATGGGTTCAATCTATCATCTTTGTGTATATGTTCTGAGATAGTTGTCTTCTCCCTCTGGGCCAGTATTTAAATTGGGGTTATTTTTTTTCCTTTTAAGAGGGAAAAAAATAAGAAATTAAAAACTTCCCCTCTCATTTCATTTTTCATGTCCTTCTCTTCTTTAACTTTATTTTCCAATTATGTATGTGGGCTGTTAGCCACATTTTATACCTCTCAGCCAAGCTCCTCACCTTTGGCTTGGAACATCTGCCTCCTCTCTTTCAGAACTTTTCTTGCCTTTTGGCGTTTTCCATAAGACTTAGCCTGAATGGACATAAACCCTAGCAGTTAATTCTCTGCGAGTGTTTTTCATATAAAATTGGGAATTACTAGCTGATGTTTTTGTTAGGACCCTTTTCTGTTTGGGCATTATGCTCTGCACTCCTTTCTTATTAAATATTACATGGTGAGAATTTTTTTTCAGAAGCACCTGATTTTAGCATGTGGTAGCATATGCACTGTGTGTGTTAGTTTACAAGTCAGAATGGTGGCTGGTCAGTGGCCACTGGTGAAGGTCACATGTGTCTGCTTACCAGCACTTGGAGAAAATTTGTTAGACTTAGTCGGCTGTGAAATGGGCTGCTCCCACTTGGGCCGCTTTAGCAGCTGCTGCAGCACCGAGTTTTGTTAAAGCTGTTGTCTCCTCTCCTCAGCTAGAAGGTAGGGCAGAGACTTGGTGATGAGGTTTAGCAGTGAACAAGAGGCCAGAACAGACTCTCCCCTCCAAACGCAGCCCTGTATTTGACCCATAGGGCATAGTCCCTCATTCACACTCTCAGCCCTCTGCAAATATAAGCAGCCTGTGCCTTTCTCTCCTGGCCTTCTGGGGCCAAGAAGGAAACCAATGACTCTCCAAGTGCAGTAAATAGTTCTCCTCACCTTCTGACCCTGTGATTTCCTGGTGGTTCTGAGCTGTAGATCCTGCAATGGAGAGGGAGGGAACAAAGAGGTTGCAGAGGCCTCAGCTTCACAGAGCATTGAGCAGTGGGTGATATTGTATCCTCAGGCAGGAGTTGACCTCCATTTCGGTGGAGGTCATTCATTCCAGTGATTTGCTGGACCTCCCAGTGCCACCATGGACTAGAATGGAATGGAGTGGAGTGGACCAAACAGACTTCTGAGCTGGGAAAGTAGGTATCATGTTCTACACCTCCTTTTTAGCATTTCCCCCCACTTAAAGTTCTTTAGAAAGAAAGAAAGAAAGAAAGAAAGAAAGAAAGAAAGAAAGAAAATTGTATTGCTTATTCTTTTTGCAATTTAAGAACATAACATCTGGACTGTTATTCAGTTGAACTGATGCTTGTTTCCCAAAACCATCTTTGGTTTTCATTAAGCTGGGAGTTCTCAATTTTTATAGTTGTCACATGATTATTAAAATCCCCTCTCCTCCACACTAAGTAGTACTCCATGTGGTATGTACTTTAAAAAAAAAAAAACAATCAATTTTTAAGAAATTTTAATAACCTTCTAGCAGGTCACAAGATTTTCTTGTTTGTAATTCTAGCTTCCTTCCAAGTATAAAAGACAAATGAAATAATAAGGTAGGAAAGGCAGAGTAGTAAATGTGATTAAACAAAATTGGTGGGGAGTCCAAAGCAGATAATTATATTGGAAACTCCATTGATGTATTGGGGAAAAAAAATCACTGTGGGAAAGAAAGCCTGGGTTGTATTGACCAGAAGTGTGATTTCCTAGCTTTAGGAATTTGTACAGCCCCATCACTTAATGTTAACTTAACCTTCTGAATGCTTCCCCATCTTTAAAATGGGAATAACGAGGGGCGCCTGGATGGCTGTCAGTCAGTCAGGTGTCTGCCTTTGGCTGCATTGGGCTCTCTGCTCAGGAGGGAGTCTGCTTAGAGGAAAGAATGATTTAAAAAGGTCAATTTCTCTGTACATATTATTTTTCTCCTTTATCTACTTTTTAAGGCACAATTTACCTGCAGTTAAAGCCATCCACTTCAGATATTTCGTATCTTAATAACTATCAGATAAATTGACTATTAGATATCTCGACTATTTAGACATTGAACAGATCATCTTTGCTAACCGTTGGTATTTGGTGGGTGTGTCTGCTAAGTTGGCTGTCAGATCCCTTTGCCATGTTTTGAAAAATATTTGTGGGCTGTTATATAAACTTGAGCCCCTTTGCTTTACACTGTTGAAGGGTTTGCATTCTCTCCCTGGGTTCAGTCTCTCTCTCAGCACCCTATCTGGAGCATGGTATAAAGGAGAGTTTAGGGGAGGGCCTGATTTGAAGAGAGGAGGGAGGAGATGGCAGGATAGAGCGGTAGTGTCGGTAGGAGCTTTTACAGTACTAGGGCCAGATCTGTTCTCTAATGAGAGACCACAGGACACCTTAACCACAATAATAGTTACTGACGGCTTTCACAGGGCTGTAAATTGGAGATGGGAGCAGTATTACTCATTTCCTGTGAATGACTGTTGTAGATCTTCATCCAAAGATGCAGTACTTCACTGGGTCACTATTGCACACGTATTTGGGCCGTGACAGGCAGGAATGAACTTGTCAAAAGTCACCCCTCTGAGACCCTTAGCAACTCTGTTCTCAAAACTACAGTCTACAGAAACTGGGCTGAAATTGCCTAGATTGAGTATCCTGCATCCCTGCAAATTTGAAGTCCTGGTTTTCTAGGCAGAAACCATCCTTACCCAGGGTAACCACAGTTACTTCTTTATTAGTTGACTTTCTCTGTTGCTAGGTGAATTTGATTTCATTTCTTCTACCCTTTGTTACATTCTTAAGAATGGAAATCCATTGTTATTGTAAAATAAATCCTCTGCATCTCATCCTGCAGGTACAACCTTGATCAATAGTTTGGTTATGTGGTATGTCTTATAATGAAAATGAGGTTGTTTTGCACACTGTTGGGAAGTCTGCCTTCTCACTTCACATTATATTGTGGATCTTTTTTTTTTTTAAAAGATATTTATTTATTTATTTATTTATTTATTTCCCTAGAGAGGGAACACGAGCAGGGTGAGTGGGAGAGGGAGATGCAGGCTGTCGAGCTGAGCAGGGAGCCTGATGCGGGGCTCTATCCCAGGACCCTGAAATGACCTGAGCTGAAGGCAGACGCTTAACGATTGAGCTACCCAGCAACCCTCATTGTGGATTCTTAAAAACCCTGTTGAGTATGTGTACCTTGTGTCATTTAAGTGCTGCATAGTATACTGCTGTATGGTTGTACCACAGTCTAGCCTGCCTCTTATTGATAGTTTAGCTCATTCCAAACTTGTTTCATCATACACAAGGTTCTTATAAATAGCCTGGTACTGTAGCCATGTGCATGTTCCACTCATTTCCTGAGGGTAAGCTCTGAGAAGCAGAATTTCTGTGTCAAAGGGTATATTGGATTTATATTTGAATATATTTTACTTAATCACAATCTATGATTACTAATTTACTCTCCCACCAGCAATGGGAAAGGATGCCTATTTATTTCATCATCCAGTTAACACAGATTTTTCAGTTTATTAAAATGTTTGCCAAACAAAACAAAAAATATTTGCCAGTCTTGGGGCATCTGGGTGGCTCATTCGGTTAAAAGCATCTGCCTTGGGGCGCCTGGGTGGCTCAGTGGGTTAAGCCACTGCCTTCGGCTCAGGTCATGATCTCAGGGTCCTGGGATCGAGTCCCGCATCGGGCTCTCTGCTCAGCGGGGAGCCTGCTTCCCTGTCTCTCTCTGCCTGCCTCTCCATCTACTTGTGATTTCTCTCTGTCAAATAAATAAATAAATCTTTAAAAAAAAAAAAAAAGCATCTGCCTTCAGCTCAGGACATGGTATCAGTGTCCTGGGATTGAGCCCCACATCATGCTCCCTGCTCAGCACGAGCCTCGTTCTCCCTCTCCCTGCCACTTCCCCCTGCTTGTGCTCTCCTGCTCTCTCTCTGTCAAATAAATAAATACAATCGTTAAATGTTTGCCAGTCTGATAGGCAAATGTGCCTCCGTGTTTAATTTGCATTCCTTTGAGTCTAAGTAAGATTGAGAATTTATTGGTCATATGAGTTCTTTTGAGAAATGCCTGAGTCCTTTATCCATTGCAGTTAGTATGTTTCAGGTTTTTTCTTTCTTTACTTTTTTTTTTTTTTTAAGATTTTATTTATTTATTTGACAGAGAGAGAGAGAGAGAGAGAGATCACAAGTAGGCAGAGAGGCAGGCACAGAGAGGGAGAACCAGGCTTCCCGTCGAGCAGAGAGCCCTATGTGGGGCTCTATCCCAAGACCCTGAAATCATGACCTGAGCTGAAGGCAGAGGCTCAACCCACTGAGCCACCCAGGTGCCCTTTCAGGTTTTTTCATAGTCAAGATATTAACCCTTAATCATGTACGGCAGTTCTCTTACCCCTTTCTAATCTGTTTGTCTTTCTCTTACAGATTTTCTGCTTTTTATGTAATCATATCTGTTCATCTTTTCCTTAGTGTGTCCAACTTCAGTGGTCTGTCAGCTTTGCTTTCCCCAGGAGACCCTTAAGAGGAGAATTCTAATACAGGTAGTTTTTTAGTGGTGTAAGAAATAAAGGTAGAGGTGGGAAGGAAGACAGGGTAGGAAAGACTGTCAGTAATGGATGCCTTTTATTAAGCGCTCCCAAAGTGAAAGTTGCCAAAGGGAACTCTGGGTAAAAGCACTTGCCTCAGAATTGTCCCACTCCACCATCAACTATTGGTTAAGGGTTATTCCTGGGAAGTGTTCACAGAACAACCTAAAAACTACGTGGTGTAAAACAGCAGCCACCATTTATCATAAACCTCTGGTATATCTAGGGGCTGGCTGGGCGACTGGAACTATCTGAAGGCTTCTTCACTCACAAGTCTGCTACTTGGGCCAAGAAGACTCAAATGGCTAAGGGCTGGAACACCTGGGGCTTCTCATTCATCCCTCATATTTGGTCTTTCCATATGGTCTCTCCAGTAGGTAGGCTTTGGGGTAGTCATACTTCTTACATGGACTTTACGGTTTCCAAGTTGCAGAGAGAGGGGGAAGGGCAGAGAGACCAACAGCTTCTAGTTCCTATTTAAAACTTTTCATTTTGTTTTTAATTGTTGCCTAGTTGTGCTGATATTAAAGTAATCTGCCTAGCCATTCTCACACCTTTATTATTTTAGGACCCCATTATACACTCTTAAAAATTAGGGGCTGCAAAGTGCTTTTGTTTATATGGTTAATTATTATGGATTTTACTGTATTCAAGATTAAAGCTGAAACATTAAAAATATCATTCATTTTAAAATAACAAAAACATGTTAACATTTTTAATGAAAATAATGTTTTCCAAAGCTAAAACACCTAGAAGAGTGGCACTGTTTAACATACACGCGAATTGCTTTAATGTCTGAAGACAGCTAGATTTTTTTATCTGCTTCTGCATTCATTCTGTTGTCATATCACACCTTATGTAGTCTCAGGAAAACTTCACAGTACAAATGTGAGAGGAGGAGAGTTAAAAAGGCAAATACTGTTTAGAATTGTGAAAATAGTTTTGACCTGGTGGCTTGCTGTGAAAGGGTGTTGGGAGAAGTGCCGATCTAGCCTTTCCCAGATGTGAATGTCAGCTTTAGCTCCAAACATCTTTATTCTCCAAATCCACATAAGTTCTGTACTGAGGGAAGTTGTAGGGATCTGGACTTAGGATGAGAGACACCGGCCTCAGGTGTTTAACCCAAATCCCTGGAAGGAAGATGCCCCTTGAGGATGAAGAATCCTTAAAATTGCTACAATTAAGAGACTGGCAGGGCAGTTCCAGGCTGACTAGGTGGTGTAGGAAGATGTTCTGAGACGCCCCTTGTCTCACTTTTAAGAGCAAAAATGGGCAGTAAAAAGTTAAAATTATTTTTATTTAAAAAAAAAAAAAAGCTTTACCAAACAAGAGTTCAGATCATGTGATAAATGACCCCCCCCCCGCCTCCAAATCACTGCAGCAAGATGGTGCAGGCAGTTTTCTCTGCTCAATGGCAAGATGTTGAACCTGCTCCTTGTGCATTTACACTGTTACTTTGCACATTTCCCTCTGACCGTGCCACCTCCAAGTGCCTCACCTGCAGTGTGAGATTGGCAGCATTTGCATTGTGGAGGCTGTGCAGTTGAGTGTGAGTGAATGAGAAACTGAACTGTGGTCATTTCCTAATCAAAAGATATACTGTAGAATCTTAGAATTGAGTCAAACCTGGTAAGTTCCTTTTTGAGAATTTTTGTATCCTCTGAGTAGTTTTCCTTGCAACACTGTTGCTTTTAAGGACCTGCATTAAATGTGTGGAAGGTACAAGTGTTAACAACTGTACTATATCCCCTACAAAAGTCTAAACAAGAGATTCTGCTTTCCTCCAATACTCTCATTTAGCCTCAGTACAGTTACCATCCCAATAGAAGAGCTGGTTGTGCTTTTATAGGCCTTGTGAACTGATTACTGTAAGAACCAGAGATTAATAATTGATTTCTACTTACTCACTTAGATAGCAGTGTTACATATGCTAATATAAGCAATGCAACTAAAAAATCAGGACTCAAACCACTTGACTGTAAGGTGCAGATATCCTCCTCTGGATTATTTTAGTTTCAGTAGAGGAGGAATAGCTTTAGAACTTGATTCTGTTCTGGCCCTGTTTTTCTAACTTCTCTGGGGAAAGAGCAAATTAGAATCGTTCTTAAGCTTGTGTAGTTCTGCAGAAAAGAGCTATTGTCTGATCCACCTTTGTCCTGACCACCTATGTATTTAACCTTGTATAGAAAAAAAAATGGTTTTTGAGACACAAGAAATGCCAATCTCTTATTTAATTCTCTCTAATCATTCCTATGTGCCATTCTCTACCCTTCCCCACCCCAATTCCTTTTAGGCCCTTGACATCTAACTAGCTTGAATTTTACTTGCTTGGTACTTTTATCCCCTACTTTGTATATCAGCAGTCCAAAAGTTAAAGTATGATTTTTATTTTAATTTTTCTTAAGACTTTATTTGAGAGAGAGCAAGCACGATCAGGGGGAGAGGGAGAAGCAAACTCCCTACTGAGCAGGGAGCCGCATGTGGGGCTCAATCCTGGGACCCTGGGATCATGACCTGAGCTGAAGGCAGACACTTAACTGACTGAGCCACCCAGGCTCCTCTAAAGGGTGATTTTTAGTTCAGTTTACTAAACACTGTCATTATTCAGCCATCCCTCCCTGACAGTAAGGACCCACTGATGTCCACAGTGTTGTAGATCTGCTTGTTTCACTATCCCTACTGTTGTCTCTTTCAAATTATTATGAAACGAGTTTTCTTTTAAAATTGTGTCCTTACTCCTACATCTGATTTTCTTTCTTCAAGACTGGAGTGTAGATTTCCAGAAAGCCTGGATTGTTTTCTAAAGCAGCAACATATAAGGTAAAAACATAATTGAATGGCTAGCTGAGCAAGATCAAGCTCTTGTAGTGTTTTGTTATTTCACCAAATTTGACAGTATTGTCAACGTAATTCTGAACAGTGGTACGTATTTTACCAGCTAATTAAATATTGCTAATTACTATTATACTAAGCCCTGGTAGTATGTGTGGAAAATCACTATTCTCTAGAGACTTAAAATCTGATCTTTGAGAGATTGTATAGCCACATAGCTGTAGCAATGTATGTAAATACCTGCCAATCTGTCCACTTTCCGGTTTGGAACAGACTTCAGAAATAAACTCTACAGCTTCTATAGGCCTAAAATCAGATTGAAAAGTTGTATCAAATTCCTTTCTGCTGGGAGAAAGGCACTATTTCCTCAAAGTTGATATGACATGATTTGGGGGGCCTCCATGGGAACACCATTCTTAGTGGACATGGATCATCTTGTTCTAGATCTTAAGTGTGTTGAGTCTGTTTTCCTCCCATGTGTAGGAAACTGTAATCCCCTATTTGGGCCCACTTTGTTCCAGTGCAACTGCTTAGATATACTGGATACTACTGATGTGAATTCTTACATAGAAGTCATTTAGGTTGGCCTTTAAACTGTAATTCTTCCAGGGAATGGTAACCTGGATGTACATCCCCTGCAGTACCACTTTGTAGGAGGCCTCTCTTAGTTATCCCCGTACGTGACCGACCCACTTTGTAATAGCAATGTCACCTCACCAAACCATGTCACTCGTGTGTTAGTAGTCATCTTACTGAGGTTTTCTGATTTTTCAAGTTCCTTCTGCCACTCACTTCTAGGTTACAGAGAGCAACTGTTTTATGGAGGGATGGCGAGAACAAGATGCTTTTTTTCATTTTTTATAAAATTCCTCTGCATGTGCTATATAGATGTCATGGAGAAGGCAGCTTTCATTCCCTGGAGAGTAGTCGGTCTACTGGGACATAATTGTGGGCGATGAGGATTCCCTCTGGTAGATTGCTGCATTCATACTATTCTGTCATATTCTCTTTTCATTTCTTAGCAGAAGAGTAAATTAAGAATGGATTTTGAATAGTGGGTTGTCAGGAATATAGATTTGATTGTGGGTCTCTTCCTTATAAGCATTTTCTAAGTTCTCTATATGGTACTTAGTAAGCGTTACTAGGGTTGATACTTGTTTCTTACTGCAGAGAATTACAGGTAGTGAAGGAAAGAGCTAGAGTGTGTGTGTATATATATATATATATATATATATATATTATATTTAAGATTTTATTTATTTGACAGACAGAGATCACAAGTAGACAGAGAGGCAGGCAGGTTCCCCGCTGAGCCTCGGAGTGCCCTATGCGGGGCTCCATCCCAGGACCCTGGGACCATGACCTGAGCAGAAGGCAGAGGCTTTAACCCACTGAACCACCCAGGCACCCCAAGAGCTCGAGAATATAATTGGTAATTTAAACTTAGATCAAAAGGTAGAGTTGGCATTCATTTGCCACTTAATGTCCTCTGTAGCTAGAATCTCAAAGTTTTAATGGGCAAATTCTGATGCATTAGGTGTGGGGTGGAGTCTAAATCTGCATTTCTAACAAACTTCCAGAGGATGCTGATGTTGCTTTGTCCAGGGACCACATTTTGAGTTATCAGGGGTCTATGGAACGTTTAGGGCATATGCAAATCTGACTTTTAAAAGCAACCCTGGATATTGATTTCTCCCCCCTCCCCCTTCCCACACACAGCAGTAAAACAGATAAGAGGATGGGCACTAGAGCCTGACAATGGATTCAAACTGTGAAGCTCTTACCTTATTAGGGCTACCTTGATCACATTTCTCTAAGCAGGATTCTCAGCCTTGGCACTATTGACATTTTGAGTTGAGAGAATTTTTTTAATTTATTATTTGACAGAGAACGCATAAGCAGGGGGAGAAGCGGGCTCCTTGCTGAGCAGGAAGCCTGATGTGGGGCCTGATCCCAGGACCCTGGGATATGAGCCAAAGGCAGACCTGACCCAGGAGCCCCTTGAGAGAATTCTTTGTTGTGGGGGCTATCTGGTACCTAGTACATTGGAGAATGTTTAGCAGCACCTCTGGCTGTCATCCACTAGGTGACAGTAGCACACTCCCTCCTAGCTGTGACATCCCAAAATAATCTCCAGACATTGTCAAATATCACCTGGGGGCCCCCACCATCCTCAACTGAGAATGACTGCTTTGGGGGCAGTGAGAATGTAGCAGTTTGGAGGATTTTATGACAATACATTTTGTATAAGCAACTGGTTTGAGAGGTTACATGGGATTTTTAGGTGGTTAGAATGAACTTCAACTCAGTTGATCATGAGCCTTTATCTACCCTTTTTTGAAATATGCCGACACATTTGCTAACTTGCTCCATTTTTCATTTATTTTGTGCTATTGCTATCCAAATGCCTGTCTTTAGCATGTTCCTTATCTTTTCATCTTCCCAGCCTTTACCCTCAACTTTTTTCCCCCTAAGATAAGAGACCACATAACTAAGCTTTTTAGAATTATGCCAAAAATAATATCTGAGTTAGGGTTTCTTTGTTTGTATGCAGGGGTCATCTTTCCCAATAAAAATTTTAAAAACTGATCAGATAGAAATATAATCTTTAAAAACACTGATTATAATTTCACCTTACTTCCAGGATGTTCTTTAAAAACTGAAATGCATCTTCGGTTGCTGTTGAAATGGAAGAAGAGTAGTCTATAGTAAGTTAGTATTGAGGATGGGAATGGGGGAGGACTTAAAACAACAACAACAACATGATTTTAAAACAAATTAAAGCTTAAACATTAGCTTATATGATCATCTTAGAAATTTTCAGATCAATGCAGAGAGCACATCAAATTCTGGAAGACTGCTCTGATGACAGTTTTTCTAACTGGTTTTCTTTCTTAGGATTATACCTTAAATGACTTGTATGGATAACATTTTATACTATTCAAATGCTATTACTAATAATAGTATTAATAAGGCATAAGAGGTAGGACATGTAGCCACCTTGTCCCGTGGTTACTAGAGGAAACATGGGTTTCAAGCATTAAGGGAAAGGCTGGTGGAGGTAAGAGTCCTTGTCATTGAGTTTGTTGCTGATCAGTCAATAGGCTGATGTCCCTTCAGAAGAAGGTTGTGGTTCATGACAATTCCTGCTGCTAATGTTAATGTATCTCTCTGAAGTCAGAAACCATTACAGAAGTAAGAAAATACTGAGTCAAAAATAGGAATGATTTTTTTTTTTCTTTTCTTCCTCTTTTTTTTTTAAAGTAAACTCTACACCCAGTGTGGAGCTTGAACTCAAAACCCCAAGATCAAGAGTCACATGCTCTACCAGCTGAGCCAGCCAGGTGCCCTTGACTATTATTTTTCTTAAAATGTTTGCCACAGCTCTCTTTATTTTGACTAGAAGGAAAAAAGACTGAATCAAGGCCAGAATTTTTTTCTTTTGCCTTGTGTAAGAGTTCTGTGTATTATACGTTTATTTTGAAAGGTGTTTTTGTTATGAATAAACTAATTCTCTAACAAAATGTCAAAGGCAAATAAATGCATGGTCTCCTTCCACCTTCTCAGTCTCAGCCTCATGTGAAGATTCTAATCACAGTTAATGTTGCAACATCTTCAAATGGGGACTTTTTTTGTTGTTGTTGTTCTCATTCTCTTAAACACCCCCATCTCCCATACTTTATATTCATTTTAGTAATTACTAATTTAGATCACATGCTATTCTAAAGTACACTTCCATAAGTGTTTCAAACTTAAGTTGTATTTCTTATTGTGAAACTAAAAGGTATCTTAAAGGGTGGGGACAGAAGGTTGGTAAAGAAATATGCTGACCTGTGGGTAAACCTAGTTAGTCATTTTATAGAGAAGAGGGTGGGGTGCTGGAACAGACCTTTCTCTGTAGTGTCCGAGGTAAAGATTCTTTCCTCGTTCACCTTCACAGTAGCGTTCTGAAAGCTGTAAACTTGTGCCCTCCCCACTCCCCCCATAGGTCTCTTTACCCACTTTCTAGACCAGTAGATCCTTAACTTTTACAGTGAGAACCTGGAAGGGAAAAAAAGGGGGCAGAAGATTTGCAGGGCCATAATTTTTGTTTCATTCTATGATTAATAAAATGCATATGACAAAAAGTTTTATGAATTTCTCCAGTAACAGCTTTAAGGTGAGTAAAATTTTTCATCAAACAGCAATGCTTTGTCCTTCCAATGGGTTCTCATCCTTCCCTGTAACTCCCAAGTCCCCTGGCTGAGGACCTGTAGATAAGGGATCCATGCTGTTTAGTTTCCTACAGGGCTCTTGTTGCATGCTTTAGGATTTCAACTACATTTCATATTTCATTTAGTATTATTTTTCTTAATATAGCCCACTTTTATTATCAGTTTTCAAAGTTTAATGAAGCATGTTACTTTTTAAATTATAGTTATGTTTATATTGTATACTTAATGCCCTTTTTTTCCTGAACTTTCAGAAAAGTTTATACCCCAGACTGAAAGCTGATTACACACAAGTAGCCACCTTGATTTGAATATCTACTTGTATCATAGGTGATATAAAGCTTATGTTCTGAACGGATTGTCTTTCAGTAACTTGTACCAGTGATTCCCAGAAGCAACCAATACCTGTTTAAAGATCACCATAGATTCTTAAGTCCCTTCTGAATATTCTAAATTCAGTAGGCCTAGGATGACAGGTCTCATCCTCTCACTTGAAAGTTCTATAGGTGATGTTGAGGAACAATGAAGTTTGGAAAGTACAGTTTTCCATAAAATCCATAAAAGCTGATATAGTGCTATATTGTTAAACCTTTGTTCTTTTTTCTGTACCGAGGGGCCAGCAGCATCGGGCCCATGTCAACATGTCACCTCTAGGGTTAGATGGACTTTACTGTTATTTTTTCTGGGTCTCTTTCTTAGCATTACTAAGCTGACTATGAGGTAAACTGTATGGAGTGCTGCCATTACTGGATTTTAGATGGCCTAGCTTCTTCTTCAGGCCTTGGTTCCTCATCGGTAAAAAAGAGGTTTACAGCAGATGATTGTCTTTGCCTTTTAGCCTTTAAACCTTAGATACTATGAACTAGATGAACCAGATTAAATAGGATAGTTCATCTGTTATCTGCAATCTCTGTATCAGTGGTGTCTTTACCTCACTTTTCAGTTAATTCTAGTCTGGTAAACAGGTGTCCCGGCTGGTAATGGCCAGTGTATATATAGACTTTTTGTCCAGATACATCCACCGGATGCAAACACGTAGGCAGACCAGATAACCAAGGACCAGTTCTAACCTTAGGGTTTGAAGCTGTATCAGGAGAGTATCCTTTCACTAGAGGTTACCTCATGTTCCTAGAAGTAGAAAACTGATTAAAAGTTCTCTCTACATCCCACCTTGTGCAGTCTAAAACAAGTCTTTTAATAGTTCTGAAGAATACCAATTACAAAGGATATTAAAGGACCATACTATTTGAATTAGTAGAATAATTCATAACTGTTATTATGATCACTACCATTTAATGAGAAACCGCTGAGTCTCTTTTTCTACAGAGATGCCACCCCCCATTTTAATTATCAAAACATTCCTGAGAATTTGTGATTTAGGTTTAGTGACTTGCTCAAGGTCACATAGCTAATAAGTGCTCAAGTCATTGTCCAAGCTCTCTGCCTCTTGGCCAGTTTGGCTCTACTCTTCCCATTAGCTCATGTTCTTTTATCTGTATTTTCTCCCTCCTTTTTTGCCCCATTATGTTTTCTTCTCCAGCTTTTGTTTCTTTTTGGTTTTCTTTTGTAAACTCATTCTGAAAGAAAAATCTGTAGTGGGTTTGTAGAAAGTGTAGGGCCCAGGCAGGTCCCCGCCCCCCTTCCCTTCCTCTAACCTTTCTCTTAAATGACGGAATTGAACCTCATCTCTAATCAGTTAGCAGAGGGCATCTTGAAGACAAGGAGTTCTTGTCTTGTTCATTATTGAAATCTCTGCCATTTAACTTCATGTACATGTGCATTCAAGAGTGAATGAATCCAGTTCATACCATCCATTTGTTTAAAATAGCAGTTTGCCTGCTCTGTAGAAATTTTCCTGTGTATTGACTGGGATATACAAGTCTCTCCAAGTAAAGACCTTCCTGCTGACACACCTCATTATCCTTGAAGCAACTATCAGTAGCTAGGTTTGAGAAATCTGAGCTAAAACATGTAAGTTAACCACATTAGTATTGTCCTATCCATGCTGTGGGAAGTCTTTTTAAATTTAGTATCTAAAACCATTTCCCAAACTTGTCTTTTCCTCTCTCCTCAATAGGAGAGTCCTACCCACACTTGTTTTTATTATTGTACTTGGATACAGAGCAGAGCACTCTACAAGCCAACACAGTGCTTCAGAAGGGTATTATGGTATAACTAAATATAAATAACAGTGATTTAATAGGGAAAGGGATAAAGAAACATACCCACTCTGATATTTAGAGAACCTGATTACAGAATTTCATACATTGAAAGGCAAATGGAATAACTTGTCATTGGATACTCGGTCATCCTTGTGTTCCTCCCACCCAACATGGTTTATAATGTAAAAGGTACTAAAATCCATTGGACTCCTTTTAGGATAAGATTATGGGAGTAGAAGAGCAAGGAACAAGAACCCCAGTCAGTGGGTCAAAAATGAAACTTTATGCTTAAAGTGGTCATCAGAAACAAATAGCTGTGAGCAGAAACCACTGAATACTGCTTATGTTTTCTTATGATGTATCCAGGAGAGGTTTGAGAATTGAAGAATTTCTTGCTTATTCACAGCTTAAATAGGCTTAGAATAGTTTAAACATTCTTTATTCTTCAGTTTACTTGACCTAAGGCTGATGGGTTTGTGGTAGTCCAGAATCAGATTGTGTGTATCTGAAAGACACTTCTATTTTATGGAGAGGATCCCCCCATTAAATAAAAAGGAAGAGAAGAGGTTATCTTTTTTCCTTTTTTGAATACCCTATAAAAACTTGGATAGTGCCACCACCTGCTTACCTTTTGATGTATTACTTCACAGTGCTGGTCCCAAAGGTGATAACATCTATGAATGGAGATCAACCATTCTGGGACCTCCAGGATCCGTGTATGAGGGTGGTGTATTCTTCCTTGATATCACTTTTACACCAGAATACCCCTTCAAGCCTCCAAAGGTAAGAATGTCCCAATTTATAGTTAAATTTACATATTGCTATGAGAGACTATTGAAGGTTTTAAAATTGAGTTTTAATCACAAAAGGTAGATTTCTGTTATATCAACAAATCTCTAAGTACATTTGGATGGACACAAAATACTGCACTGGGGAGGGGAGCTTTGCCTCTTGCAGAGACCATAGTTCTAAAAGGTATGTGCTTTGTTTTGATGGTGCTTAAAATTCTGCTATTTTTAGTGACACAGCTCTATCACTGTGTGACTGTATTTTCCACTTAGAAAAAAGTTACTGAACAGTTAAAAATGATTTCAAAATATCTGTGCACTAAAATAATGAGAAAGAATCTCCTACCAAAGACTTGGATTCTGCTCCTTGTCATGTTTTGGTCTTGTTCAAATTCTTAATCTCCAGGCTTCAGTTTTCTAATCTAGGATAGTATCTCCTATGACATTCAATCTATGATTCTTATTTATACTAAGTGGAAATTTTTACTTTGGAATGATTCTGTGTGTCTCACACAAAAAAGTTAGGAAACCAAAATAAAGTAACCCAGGCTCATATGGCTTGTGTTAATTTGTCTACTACTATGATCCTTACCCATTTCTGGCTCCTCATTTGTGGAGACTCCATTACAGTGATTCTGTGACCTAGGTAGACGGGATATCTGTGGGATCTAATGTAAAAATCAGAAAAAGCAGAAACAAATCTCATCTTCATTTTTTTTATAGCCTTTATACCTAAACATCTTGCTTTTGTTTATGTACCCACTGTGTTTTAGCTGTTTGAATTCATTATGAAGTTTATTTTAAGGCCCTGTAGTACCACCAGCTAACACAAGAGGTCAGCAAACAATTAGCTATTTCAAACTTGAAAAGTTAGGAAAATATTTAAAACATTGAAACTGTTAGAATAACTGAAGTTACTTTGCTTTTTGTTGATGGATATTACTTTTGAAATGACAGAGTGTATCAATGAACATTCTAATCTCAGATTAAAGTCGTTTAACCTATCTTACCAGCTTTAAACTGTATTCATCTTTTAAAATTTAAAATTAAAAAATTTTAAATTACAGAATAGCCACTCAACTGAAAAACAATATAGTAAAAATTTCATTGTTTGCTGTTTAAATTTTAATACTGTCTTTTTTTTTTTTAAGGTTACATTTCGGACAAGAATCTTAATACTGTCTTTTTTTTTTTAAGGTTACATTTCGGACAAGAATCTATCACTGTAATATTAACAGTCAAGGAGTTATTTGCTTGGACATATTAAAAGATAATTGGAGTCCAGCACTAACCATTTCTAAAGTTCTCCTTTCTATCTGCTCCCTTCTTACAGACTGTAACCCTGGTAAGGTTAATATTTTTTTTCTTCTTTCTCACCTGAAAAATACTTGTTTTGATAAAGTACAAGGACCTTCAAAAGAACAAAATGTAGGGGGCACCTGGATGGTGTAGTCAGTTGAGCATCTGACTCTTGGTTTTTAGCTCAGGCTGTGGGATCAGGCCATGTTTGGCCCTCCGCTCAGTGTGGGGTCTCTTTTAGGATTCTCTCTCCTTCTGCCCCTCCTGCTCATGCTCTCGCTCTCAAATGAATAAAAAAAATCTTTAAAAAAAAAAAAAAAGCTAATCTTTTTTTCAAAGAAAGTTTTAATCAAGAGAAGTTCAATCTACTAGTTGAAAAAGGCAGCAACTTCTGTGCTCTAGAACAAGAGGTTTTAAATTTTTCCATACAGTTCTCTTAAATCACATACTTCTAACTAAATGTTGAGTCATTGCTTAACCTCTCCTGTGCCTTCTGGTTCACTGAGTACTTTCCCTAAAGCTGGTGTTCAATTTCGAAAGTGATAATTCTTTGCTTAATAGTGATTATGAGACTGATTGTGGGGGGTGGGGGAGGAAGCTTATTCTTTTTATTATTACAGATTCTATTTAGGTTTCAGAGCAACACTATACTTAATTGTTAAGGTCCAGGTTTTGACCTGGTAACCTGGCCTTTTCTAAGTAACTAGCATAGATGTAGTGTTATATTGCAGTAGCCCAGAGGACTACAGTATTCCACAAAGTCAGGTGAATACAGTTGGATTCCATGTTCATTGCAGCCTTGAAGTTCCAGTTTTTATTGCACTTACCTAGTAAGAGCAAAAACACCTCTAATTGGGTGGTGTTTGCTGGGAGAAAAATAGAATGAACTAAGGAGATAAAGCCACACTAGTACTAAAGCCTGAGCATTCTGTTTTGCTGAGACGTTTTCCCCTTGCAAGTGCCCAGGATAATGGAATGGTGTTTCAAAACTGTTTTTTCACAAATACTTTGCATACTTCTTCCCAAGCCGTCACTGATTTATTTGCTAAAATTTGAAACATTCTTTTCCTTTCTCCAAAGTAATCTACATTCTTTTCTTCCAGCTGACCCTTTGGTGGGAAGTATTGCCACTCAGTATATGACCAACAGAGCAGAACATGACAGAATGGCCAGACAGTGGACCAAGAGATACGCTACATAAATTGGGTTTTCACATTCTTACATTATTTGTCTGTCACAGAGAGAGCTGCTTATGATTTTGAAGGGGTGGGGGAGGGTGGGAGTTGGTAAAGAGTAGGGTATTTCTATAACAGATATTATTCAGTCTTATTTCCTAAGATTTTGTTGTAACTTAAGGTATCTTGCTACAGTAGACAGAATTGGTAATAGCAACTTTTAAAACCGTCATTAGTTCTGCAATATTAGCTGAAATGTAGTACACAGAATAGACACTGGGTTCAGTTGCTTGTAGTCTGTAAATTTAAAATAGCTTAATTTTGTACAGGTTACACACATGGCCATTTATGTAAAATCCCTCAAGACTACACTTTTTTGTTGTTGTTCAAAAAAATTGGAACTTGTTTTCCTTTCTTGGGAGGGAACATGGATATTTAACAGTTTTTAGAGACTGTCATCTCATATATATAAAATGGATACGTGGCTATAAGACACCATATAGGAAATGAGTAGTTATGTATTTTATTTTATATGCCAATCTACTTTATTGTGACAAGATAAGAGGTTTGAATCACGACTTGTGAAAACCTGTAGTAAAATACCTTAAGCTGTTAACTGTAAGGTGTGAAATAGGAGTTGCTCAGTGGATTGGTTATATGTTGTGGACTACTTAAGTCTGCATTTGTTACTGTGCTAATAAACAATATTAAAACAACCACCTAACACTGCTGTATTCATTCACTTTATTTTGCCTGTGTTTGTAGTTTGTAGATTCTTCTAAACTTGGTAAGGCTTTGCTACTACACAACCTACAAGTACTACACACTGAATAATGTGCAAGGACCTAGGTTAGTTTTGGTGTGCTACTCTGTTTCTTAGGTGTCTTAGAAAAGGTCAGAGATGGATTCTCATGGCTAAATTAATACATCTGAGGGACGATTTGGCAGTACCTAAGTGTGTGTATATATATATATACATATATATATATATATATATATATATATGTATATATATATATATCCAGTAATTCTGTTTCTTTGCGTGTACTCCAGAGACTTCTTAAAATCACTGTAAGAGTATTTCTTCATCTCTTTAAAAATAATAGGAAAGAAACCGAGATCAACCTCAGGTAATGACTTAACCATTATCTGAATAGTTTTTTGGGGTTTCCCCCCCCCAAAATTGTGATGAGGAGGTTTAGCCAATTAAACAGAAGCAACACTGGCTGATTTACAAGTTTTGTATTATACAGTTCTTGGTTTGAACTCTCACAGAAATGAACCAACTAAATCCACTGTACCTAGCCTTAAAAGTATTCCACTTAAATACGGGATGAGACTCTTAATCTTGGGGTCCTGACTTTGAGCCCCATTGGTAGAGTTTACTTTAAAAAAAAAAAAGGTTACAGTGTACTAGTTTTTTTTAACATGTCTTTTTGCTGAACAGCTTATTTCATATTTTACATATAAATCAAATAGCTAAGGGAGCTATTTGACAGAGCCTGGGTGGCTCAGTTGGTTAAGCATCCGACTCTTGACTGTGGCCTTAGGTCTTGATCTCAGGGTTATGAGACTGAGCCATGAAACCTGCTTAAGATTCTCTTTCCCTCTCCTTCTCCTCCCTGCCCCCACTTCTTTAAAAAAAAAAAAAGGTTGCTTTGCCAGTTGAAATACTAAGTACAATAGTGTCAACTTGCAAAATATAGTTAGTCCCACGGCTTGGATATTGCCAAAATCTTCAAAGAATACCACAGCACAAACTCCGGTATCTAACAAGACTACCTTAAGTCCAATATTTTTATGATACGTTTTATTCCACATGACTGTGTATCCAGAAAACTACTGCAAAAGGCATAGTAATACTTGTGGAAAATGGAAGCTTTAGTGCCTTTCAGTGCTTAGCGGTTTTCTAAAGAAAGAGCAAACGCTTTGAACATACTTCCACCACCTACTACCTCAAGTCATGCTAAACATAGAATTTGAACAAAGTTAAATCATGGGTTTTGTTCTACTTAGCAGGGTCTCCATGAGATAAAATTTAGTTTAACACCTAAACTGTTTACTGGTTGTGATCTAAAAATGACATTAGATGATTAGTGAACTTCTTAAAAACAAAATTATATTTAAGCTAATAAGTTTGCGGAGTTATATAGAAAAATGGGTTTCTGGAACAAGTTGGGGGTTGTGGAGCTACTGCTCACAGGTATATCTGCATACTACCCAAACTTTATTTTACTGTTTAGACAAGTACAACAAAAGAGCAGAGGTGCTAAGTTCAGGGACAAGTTTCAAACAATGACAATGCAAATCTGTTATTTCGTATCAGGCAATAAACTTAGTCCAAATAATTTATAACCTAAAGTGCATTAAATTACTTAAATTACTTCTTTAACGGTTTCCTAAGGACCAAAGTAGATGCAAATGGCCTGTTTTAAATATGTTCATGGACACCTAAGGCAATCACTATTCAACAAACAGTTGTAGCATTACTGATTTTTAGTTTTCCGTGTTAGAGTTCCCTTTGTTTTTCCTCCCAGGCAAAGGAAAGCTTGATTTGCTCTGGGGCTGGGTAAGTTTGCTGGCTAAGAGAGTGAATGGCTCAATCAGTGTTCTCCGATCTGTAACTGTTACCTCCCACAGGCGTACTTTCTCACTTCTTGCCCACTGCTGTGCCACCTCAGCATCCACTTGTCTCTGCTCAGAAAGGTCAATTTTGTTTCCCAATACGACAATTGCCACCTGAAAGGAAGAGAAAAAAGATTACACTTCGCCAACATCAGTTCCTAAGCAAAATAGAAAAATCAAGAGAACTGTCCTGTTGAATAGAATTGCTGCTTCAAGACTGATTCTCAGATATGACCTGAGTCAACTTAGTAGGACATTAACCTCATTCTTCCTGAATGCATATTTGTTAAAAATACAGATGCTCTACACCTTAACTAGGAAACATTTTAAGTCATCAGTAAGTGAAGTTACTTAAGTCAGAAATGAATAGAAGCTAAACTTGGGGCAATTAATACCTAAGAAATAGACAACAGTTTCTGAAATGTGTCCACATTTCAGTGTAGCTATACTTGCTGTTTGGGAAATCTGCAATATCTACTTCAAAAAAAACAAAAAAGGACCGGGGCTGTGAGAGTTTACCCCTAGAACCTAAGTTCTATGAGAATAGGAACTGTTAACTCCGTTCACATTATTCCTGATCACAAATAAGTGCCTGATGCAAGTGCTAAACATGTTGAATGTAGGGACCAACAGCAGTATTTTACACTAAATGTAAGGCAGTCAGTCCTTCCCTTAAGCTTGAATGCTTATTCTACACCATGCAGTTTCAGGCCACCAGAACACAGCGGTCACAAGGTAGTCAAGGCTCAGGAGGAGGGAAGGTCTGGAGGAGAAAGAATATCCAATTTTCAGGCCCTTGACTATATAAAGAAGACAAACAAGATCATGGAAAGTAGAAGAAGGGCAGTAAGAGTTTATTACAGAAGGCACCTCTGAGGAACAGCTTTGAATGAGGACATACAAGCCACTGCTGTGTTTCTGCCTTAAGACCGCTCTCTGTGCTCCAGCTGGACCGTGCCTCCCAGGTAGGATGGAGCAGCAGGCCCAGAGCTCTCGTTTTCTTGGCAGTTCTCGTATTCCTTCATTTCTCAACAGGATCTATCCCTTCAGGCCCTCCTGTCATTCTTCATCACTCATGTTTTCAGCTTTACATGTTCTCTCCTATTCCGGTCTCCCATCGCCCACCCTGACCTATCCAGTTGCAGAAACTGTTCCATGTTGCCCCTAGACTCAACAAAATCCCCCTTCTGTCCCCATATCTGCTTTGAATATTCCCTTCACCTTTTTAGCTGAAACTGGCTCAGCTCTGTAGTACTTAACCCCACAGTGAGCATGGGATGGAAGGGGTAACCTTGTCCCTCAATGCCACCTCCAGTAATGTCCTTCTCTAAGAACCCTAAAACTGAAGGCTGGTGCTATTAGTCTATACTACCTACTGTGTGTTTCCCACCCCCATCCTGCTGCTACTCATTAAAGACCTGGCTCATGGTCACGCCCACACTACTTTTATCTTAAGTCCTAGTGACTTCACTAACCAAATAGCCTTAACCTCCTCCTGACTTTGGCCATTTCCTCCCATGAACACACCCTACTCTTGCCATTATTAATGCTCCCTTACGTGGTCCCAATTCCAGGAATCCCACTCCCACCTCTGCCTTCCTAGTCCATGCCTAACGCCCTGACTACAACAATCCTCAACACCAGAAGGACCTACAACCCACTGGCTCACCCACCTTTATCACTGTCCTTCAATCCCTCTCCTGTCCTAAGTTCTCAGCCCAGTTTAGATTCTTTTAATTTACTACCTTGCCATCATCATCCCATTATATTCACCCGGTCAACACCCCCCCCAACCTTAAATTTAACTCTTAATTGGACTGACTTGAAGTGAGCTGGTGTTCCCCAGCAAATACTGTAACAGCTCCTATCTTGGCCCTCTTCAACCTCCAACATCTCTTCTTTCCCCACGTTACTCTCTCAGCTGATGTCTGGACTATTTCAGTAGGAAAACAAGCAGTTAGAACTTTCACCTGCATCCACCACCACATCTAACAACCTACCATCTTCTACCCCAGATAAGACTGTCAGTCCGGCAATTATTCCCCTCCCCATCAATTTCCTCCTCTTTTGAATCATTCCATGAGTATGCAAACACTAGCTCTTGTCTAAAAAAGTCCTCTCTTTTACACATCCTTCTTCAGCTGCTGATTCCCTTTAAAGGACAATATATTTACCCTTTGACTCAAAACTTTCAAAGAGCTATCTTTGCTGTGTCCAATCCTTATATCCAGTCCAATCAAACTTCATCTCACTGTTTCACTCTAATTATTTTAAAAACATCCCAAGTTTCTAAAGACTGGCCACATGCTAGTCCTCAGCTTTCCCGACCTATCTGCACCATGATGCAGTCTGACCTCTCTGCTTTTTAAAGTGGTTTCTCCTCAACTGGTAACTGTTTTAAGTGCTCCGGAGCAATAGCATTTCACAAAACTTGCTTCTCACCTTGTTCCCCAACTATGTTGTCTGTTGTCAACACAGCAGCCAAAATGAACATTTTAAAACAAGTCAAAAGATGTTTAGCCTTATTTGTATTAAGGAAATTGAAACTACTAAAGTACCATTTTCACCCCGAAGATGCACAAAATCCGCAAACACACACCGTTGTTAAGACTGGAGAACAGGTACTTTCATACCCTTGTTATGGTCAGTAATTTGAGAATATATCCTTTGATTCAAGAACCCCATTTTGGCTGATCTTACAACTATAAAACATACAAAATAATAAATGTGTAAGATTATTCATTGTAGCAAAGTTCATAATAGCAAATGACTATAAATAGCCCAAGTGTCCCATCAGTTTGGAACTGGTTAAATAAGTATGATACAGGGGCGCCTGGGTGGCTCAGTGGGTTAAAGCCTCTGCCTTCAGCTCAGGTCATGATCCTCGGGTCCTGGGATCGAGCCCCGCATCAGGCTCTCTGCTCAGCGAGGAGCCTGCTTCCCTCTCACTCTCTTCCTGCCTCTCTGCCTACTTGTGATCTGTCAAATAAATAAATAAAATCTTTAAAAAAAATAAGTATGATACATCCATACAACGAATATGCATCAGTTTTTTTTTTTTAATTTTTTAAAGGAATCTGAATACTGCTATGGAAAGGACTCCCAAGATACATTACATGGAAAATAAAGTGCGTAACACTGTCCTACCTTTCGTGTAAGAAAGTAGGGGTTGGGGAAAACTATATGTATATTCCTATTTGCTTGTATTCATAGAAAGAAATTTTGGAAGGATGCTCCAGAACAAGTAAAGTGATAAAATAGTTAAAAAAGCATGCTTGAGGTGCACCCTGGCTGGCTCAGGTGGTGTAGCATACGACTCTTAATCTCAGGGTCATGAGTTCAAGTCCCATGTTGGGCACAGAGCTTACAATCAATCAATCAATTGATAAATGAATAAAAAAATAAATGAATAGTATGCTTGAGATAAAGGAACTCAGTGGTTGAGGATAGAGGTGGGAACGAGACCTCACATTAGTCCTTTTTATATATCATTTTTATTTCTGAAACATGTGCAAACATTACCTATTCAATTTTTTAAAATCAAACATGAAAATAAATAAAGCAACGTAATCTATTATGTCTTTCCTTTGCTCAAAACCAGTGGCTTCTGATCCAAAGTGTGGCCCTCATCTCCTACCATCCTCTTCCTAGCCCAGTCTGGCCTCACTGTTGTTCCTGAACATGACAAAGCAAACTTTCCCAGACCCTTGCGCCTGCTAGTTCCCCCACTTGGAGCCTCCACACGGGTCTGGCTCCCTCCCTCATTTTTTTCAAATCTTTGCTAGAAGTCACCTTATCCGGGAGGCCTTCCCAGATGGCCCTACAGAAAAATAGTACCTTTGCATCCTGCTCTACTCTTAATTTTTCTACATAGCATCTGACTCTTTGTGATACAAATGTGTGTGTTGTCTGTTGTATTGCCTGCACCTCACCTAAAACAATGCCAGGCATATAGTAGTTGCTCAATATGCATTTGTTGAATGAATGTGCTTCTTAAAATCTCCGTAACAACCATATGAGAAAGGTACTATTATCCCCATTTTATGATTAAGGACACTGAGGCAGAAAGTGGGGAGGCAGACCCAAGATTCAAGTACCAAATATGAGTGGTCAATGAATCACTCTTTCAACTTTTGGGGGGCAGGGAGGAGAATATGAAGGATACCCTGGAAAATAACAACAGCATTTATGTGTTTCGGTGGGGAAAACGGGTGGGAGGAGAGCATCCATCTGCGACCTGCCTCTATGTTTTTTGAAAACTGAACCTTGTGACTGTAATCTATTCACAAAGCAAGTATTCAGAATAATAAAATACCAACAACTCAGATGTCCTTCAACGAGTTAATGGTTAAATAAACTTTGGTACATAAATACCATGGAATATCACTCAGCAATAAAAAAGAATGAACTACTGATACATGTAAAACTTCGATGACCCTCCAGAGAATTGTGCTGACTAAAAAATGCGGATACCAAAAGGTTACACACTGTATGATTCCATTATGTTGACCCTTCTGAAATGACAAGGTTACAGAAATGGAAAACAGATTAGTCAGGGATTAAGGGAACAGGATGGGAGGAAAGTGGTTATAGCAAAAAAAGATAACAGGAGGGATCCTTGCAATGATGGAACCGTTTTCTGTATCTTGACTATAAATGTCTTGGTGGTAACATTATACTAGTTTTGTACAATGTTAGCACTGGTGGAACTGGGTAAGGGATCTCTATAATTTCTTTAAAATTGCATGTGAATCTACAATTATCTCAAAATAAGTAGTTTAGCATAATAAATAAAATATAAAAATCTAGGTTAAGAACATCTTCGCCAACGCTGTTAACCAATACATTATGTGGTTCCCTAGAGGAAAGGGAGTCAGCCATGTGAAGATATGGGGTAAGAGCTGCATTAAGAGTTCCAGGAAGGGAACCAGCAATTGACAAAGACTTAAGAGGGGAACAAAGTCATCACATTGAAAAAAACGAGAAGTAGGGGCACCTGGGTGGCTCAGTGGGTTAAAGCCTCTGCCTTCAGCTCAGGTCATGATCTCAGGGTCCTGGGATCGAACCCCACATCAGGCTCTCTCTGCTCAGTGGGTAGCCTGCTTCCCCCCTCTCTCTGCCTGCCTCTCTACTTGTGATCTCTGTCAAATAAATAAATAAATAAAATCTTTAAAAAAACAACAAATAACAAAACAAAAACAAGAAGTGGACCAGTGTCCCCAGAGTGCAGTGACAGAGGAACAAAATTATAAAAACAATGGGGCGCCTGGGTGGCTCAGTGGGTTGGGGCCTCTGCTTTCGGCTCAGGTTGTGGTCCCAGGGTCCTGGGATCAAGCCCTGCTCGCGGGGAGCCTGCTTCCTCCTCTCTCTCTGTCTGCCTCTCTGCCTACTTGTGATCTCTGTCAAATAAATAAATAAATCTTTAAAAAAAAATTATAAAAACAAGACAAAGAGGATAGGTACGGGCTGGATCATTTAAGGCTACAGATCACAGTAAGGAGCTTATTTCTAAGTAGTAAATGAGTATAATCCAATCATTTTATTTATTTATATGTATTTATGTTTATATTTATTATTTTCTGCTAAGGCTGAAAACAATCCTGTTTAGGCAACGAGACAAAGAGAGCCCTAGGAAACATTGTTCCCAAACAATATGAAGTGAACTATGTAGTATTTGAGACATCATGTTATTAAAATTCAACTTGCACATGGCAGCAAGCAAAAGCAGAAAGTCAAACGCTGGTCCTGACTGAATTCATTCAATCCTGTATTTCCTGGGCTAAGAAAAAATATTATGAAGATTATAGGTACATGAATACAATTTAAGGCTTTTTAAATATTGTTACTAACCAAAAGTCCATGCTACAAGTTAAATATTACAATTCATAGTTAGCATTTTTAACAAACCCACTTACCTCCTTTTTGTCTTTAAACTTATCAATTTCTTTCTTCAGAAGTTCTACTCTTTGAAAGGATTCAAGGTTATTCACACTGTACACAAGAACAAAGCCATCAGCAAATGAAAAATAATGTTTTGGAAGCTCCACACCTTCCTGTAAACCTCTGGTGTCATAAAGATGTAACTGTTCCTTTACTCCCCGATCTGTTTCCACTGAAGCCATATATACATCTTCCATTGTTTCACAATCTTCCATTCCTGGGGTTAAAAAGAAATTATTCTCATATTGAACCATTATGCTGTACACCTGAAATTAATAAAGTGTTAACTCAATTAAACCTCAATAAAGAAAAAATATTATTCTTTTTGGATAACTCAGTACCAATTAGTATTTTCCGTTCCTTTAGAAGTTTGCTTTCTAGAGGTTTCCCTATTTATTACATGTAAGAATTATATTTCCATTTACTAAATTTCTTTAAAGTGAAAGGTAGTTGTTACAGTAAGTGAACAAAGTGGCATTAAAATATATTTCATCTGATTAGAAATAAAAGTAGAAATAAAAACTTGGCAATGAGACTTGGTAGTAGGTATTTTTTAAAAAGTAACTGTTTACAAAGTCAAAGAACTTAGTACCGAAATTGGAGAATTAAAGGCAGATTTTATGTTTTTAAAGATTTTTATTTATTTATTTGATAGACAGAGAGAGATCACAAGTAGGCAGAGAGGCAGGCAGAGAGAGAAGGGAAAGCAGGCTCCCCGCTGAGCAGAGAGCCCGATGTGGGGCTCGATCCCAGGACCCTGAGATCATGACCTGAGCTGAAGGCAGAGACTTAAACCACTGAGCCACCCAGGCGCCCCTAAAGGCAGATTTTAAAAGCAGCTTCAACAACTAAGTACTTCCATTTTCTTCTCCATCACAGCCAAGGACAGAACCTGTGGTAATTTTGCTGCCTTTATTCTATACAACTTCCAGTATTTCCAGAGTCTGTTTAAGGGACTCAAAAACTGGTATGTCATGTCTGGGCCTGAGCACTAGGCTTGAGTTCTCAAGTACCTACTGGGCATTTATATGTGAATGTCACTGTAACATAAGGACTTCAAACTAACAAAACCTCTCTCTCCTCCCTGCACTTGTTCTTCCTCCTTGCTTTCTTTCCTTTATCGCCATCTCTCCCTGGCAGTCTTCAGAGTTCTTGCTGACCAAGAAGAGTGGATGAAAGTTATCAAAAATCAGCCACTCTGCTGCTGGAACACCTGTTTTATCTGTTGTCTCCTTCATTCCTGTTGGCTTGTTATATTCACCTGAACGACTGCAATAGCTCAGTAAACACCTGGTAAAAGACCTCCTTCCCAAACATCACTGAAATGTGAACTCTACAGATCCTCTCCTGTCCCTTGTACCAGTAATACCACCTTACACTTCAATTTTTCCTTATCTTTCCCCTCAAAAACGCGACTGTCAATGCTGAGAGCCAACACTGGCTTATCTGTCTTTACAGCTCTGAGGACTAGCAAATTGACTTACATACCTAGAAAGGCCTTAGTAAATGTTTGCTGAATGAATGAATGAATGAATGAACTCATCTCATAACTGATGTCCTAGTTTCTGTTCCCTTCTGGCCTGAGTGATCCTTTTAAAATGCATTTTTGTTTGTGGCATTTGTGTGAGTTTTGTCTCTTCAACTAGTCCCACATCTTTGAGAGAAACAAACCATTCTGTGTACATAGCAAGTATCCAATAATCATTTGTTGATAAGGGAATTAAGGGGAGATTAACACTCTGAATTTTAATGAACAGTGAAGAGGCTTATAAGATAGGTTATCTAGAGCCCCAGGAACTATCTTCCTATTTAAATATGAGCTATATCCAGAAATAAAATCACGTGAATAACATCCTATGCCAATAAAACATACAGGTATATCCCAGAAATTTGCTGGTTCTGTTCCAGACCTCTGCAATAAAATGAGCATCACAATATAATCAGTCTTGAATTTTTTGGTTTCCCAGTGCATATAAAAGTTAGTTTACACTACTCTGTGAACCAGACTAATGCCATCTTAGACAAATCTGCCATGACCACTCTGATCTGAAGCCTTCCAGAGCAGTCTTCCCTGCCCCATTCTGTTTTGCCACACGCTTAAGCACACCCTTGGCGCATAATGTCCTTGATCTGCTCTGGAGATTGGACTATGATTCTCAAACATTCCTTCCCAGGTGGTCTTCCAACCTGTACTCCTCATCCTTTGGGCGGTAAAAGCAGGTCTTATAGGAGGTGGAGTTGCAGAGATATACTTGCTTGCAGCTGCCCAAGAGGGACTTCTGTTCAGAAGCCCCTTTAAACCATTTTTTGTCAAGTTGGACTTGTTGGCCTTTTTCTTCAGTCTTAAGGCTCCTCTGGCCTTTGAATATCATTTTGCCTATTACTTCCCTTTCACAGAACAGTTGATGAACCAGGCAGGAGGAGCCCAGAGACTGAAGAATAGGCAAGGAAATGAAGCTTCTTTTGGGGGAAACCCTGGAGTGGCTGACCACAGCAATGTGGGAAGGCACAGTCTGTCTGCTTGATGGCTATGGATTTCTGCATGGGGACACTCTGAAAATGCCATATGGATTAGAGCTATTACAAATAGCTCTAATATCTAATATGTAATATCTAATAATCATATTGCATGATCCACTAGGGTAAGGAAGGCCACCAAGCAATGGTGGGTTGGCTGCTCCTGTGGGCTCTTCAGGATGCCATCAATGCCTGGTTCGGGGCAGAAGTGAAATAAAGGAGTTGGAGAAAGAATTACAACTAGAGAAGGACAGGAGACTATCTACATCCCTTTTGGGTCCTAATTTGGTAGATACTATCTAAAACCAGGATGCACAAATTGAGACTTTAGTGTGTCTGTCGCTTTGTTTGCCCTAGAGGGCATAAAATGTGGCAACCTCAGATTACAGCCATCATTTGAAGCCTGTCTGGGATGCTAAACCATGGAACTCATGGGAAACATCTTTGTATGCCAGGAAAGTAGGATGTTTTCAGTAGGAGAAGGTATGAAAAATGGAGATGCTTTTTTATTGAGGAATAGAAAAATAATTTTGTCCTAAAGAGGATCTGATAGTCTGGAGAGGAATAAAAAACAGGACAAAATCAGAATGGAGAAAATCGTAGAAGGTCTGTGGAAAAGGAATATTTGGAAAGGAATTTTAGGTGTGACCAAGCTGGCTAAGATTAAAATGGATTTATATTAAAATGAGTTTTAATATCAAAAGTAAGTTGATGAAAAATTAGAATCTGGTTTTCTGTCTGTTAAAAGGACATATAAATCTTAAGTGTTTTTTTCCAAACATAAGTGGAAAAAGCTTAAGCCATCTATACAGGTTACCTTACCTTACCTTATTCCATCTACCAAAAAAACAAATTTAGATGCAACATTTGAGTGAGTTTTGTACCTACTTCATGGCAGTAATTTTAAAACAGAAGCTATAAAGTTTCTGTATCTGTATGTATGTGTGTCCATATGTATGTGTTATGTAGTATTTTCTACCTCTGGGTGGTATTGCTAAAATTTGTATTAAAAGAAACCTCTATTTAATTGGCTTAAAGAAAATTAAGCATTACATAATTTAAATTCTCAAATATAATAAAAATTAACCCAAATGTTCTTTAAGTTCATGGGATCTAACATAATTTTTCTTAAAGTTTTAAGTTTGTTGGTTTAATTAAAACAGGTATGTCTTCAGAGTTATCAACATCAAATATGATTCCAATAATCAAATTTACTAGTTAAGTTCATGTTCATCTATTACAGTTTGTCAGCAAAAATAACTTAGAATGTTGGTTGATTTTGTCTAATGTCTTATGAAATTTTCACAGGTCATCTAGACATAATTGTTAGTAATACAAAGACTGAACAGATAAAAAGTTTTAGGCAAATTTTTAATTAGCTTCCCAAATCTTCCTGGTGTCTTGGAACCTTAAAGTTTTGCTAAGTGAAGAATGCTGGTATGAGTTCACAACTGCTTACTTAGTTTTTACTAGAAATTAAGGGTTCTGAGGGTTAAGAATTTTATGTAATATATGTAATCAAAGCTGTTAGAAATAAGGTTACTCTAAAACAAAGGCGCCATTAGGGTAGCCCAAAAGCAAATGTGGCATAAACTGCTGGCAGTGGGCATAAACAGAGAAAAGACAGACTGCCAACCAAATACTGTTCTAGTGGTTTCAAGGAAGGAGTTTACTTCTGCTCAGCAATTTAAGCCACTGCCCTCTATCCACCCTTGGGAAAAAAACTAAGCCACAAGTGATTTCTTACCAGGGCCAGGTACCCCCTTGCCCGGAGAGACCAGGGATGGGACCAAGGTTGCTTCCATGTAAGAGTAACAGGGTGCAACAGGAGGTCCCGAGTACAGCTCACAATTTACTGGACACCATAAAATAAGCAAAAAACCATGTCCTGAGTGGATACCAGAGCAGAATGTACCCTAATTCATGGCAATTCAGAATGGCATTCAGGGAAGCCACCAACACTTATGGAGGGAAAAGCCTGGGTGGCTCAGTTGGTTAAGCATCTGCCTTTGGCTCGGGTCTATGATCCCAGGGTCCTGGGATGGAGCCCCAAATTTGGCTCCTTGCTCAGCGGGGAATCTGCTTCTCCCTCTGCCTGGTGCTCCCCCTGCTTAATGAGCTCTTTCTCTCTCTCTCTCTCTGACAAATAAATAAAATCTTGGGATGCCTGGGTCACTCAGTCAGTTAAGTGTCTGCCTTCAGCTCAGGTCATAATCTCAGGGTCCTGGGATCAAGTCCCACATCAGGCTCCCTGCTTCTCTCTCTGGCTGCTGCTCCTCCTGCCTGCTTGTGTGCTCTCTCTGACAAGTAAATAAATAAAATTTTTAAAAATAATAAATAAATAAAATCTTAAGAAAAGAAGAGCATAAGGGGAAAATGCACAACAGTGTGCTTGAGAATAAAAGTCCAACTGCCCCTTATGAGGTTTTCGTTTCTCCAATACTGAAGGATATATTAGTCATAGATAGATATTCTTCTGGGAAAAATTACTACAAAGCTCTGTAGGAGAATTTCACATTTGATTTACAGTAACTAAAAGGATCTTTTAAAAAAGATTTTATTTATTTATTTGAGAGAGAGTGAGTGAGAGAGAGAGCATGAGAGGGGAGAAGGTTGAAGAAGCAGACTCCCCGTGAAGATGGGAGCCCGATGCGGGACTCGATCCCACAACTCCAGGGTCATGACTCAAAGCAAAGGCAGTGGCTCAACTGACTGAGCCACCCAGGTGCCCCTAATTAAAACTATTAAGGGGAAATGCAAGTTGGGATCCCGTATTACTCCCTCCCAGGTTATAAATTAAAGGATTTAAGGAAATACCTGCCCCTATAGGGGAATTAGCAAGAGTACAAATAATCAGCCCGGCACAAATTCCCTATAATAGCGCTATATGGCCTGTGAAGAAACCAGATGACATCTGGAGAAGGACCGTAGATTATAGAGAACTAAATAAGGTTGTACTAATATTACCTAAATCACTGAACAGAATGTACATGGTGTATGTAGGCTCTTACCATGTGGTTTCAGATTTAGCCAATGCTTACTCCCCCCACCCCCCGGGTGGCTCAGTCAGTTAAGTGTCTGCCTCTACAACCTCAGGGTTGTGGGATTGAGCTCTGCATTGGGCTCTCTGCTCAGGGAACCTGCTTGTCCCTCTCCCTCTGTCTGCCCCTCTCACTGCCTGTGTGCTCTCTGTCAAATAAATAAAATCTTAAAAAAAAATTTATTTGAGAGGGTATATGCATGCACATGAGCATATGTGGGAGCGCAGCTAAGGGAGAGGGAGAGAGAGAATCTCAAGCAGACCATGGCTGAGCACAGAGCCTGATGCAGGACTTGATCCCATCACCCAGAGATCATGACCTGAGCTGAAACCAAGAGCTGAACTGACTGAGCCACTCAGGTGCCTTCCCCTGCCCCACCCCCAATGCTTTCTTTAGTATCCTTTGCATCCCGAGCCACATGAGATGGTTGACAACAGGTATTCCAGACATCGCCACAAAGATATTTGCCTAGCTCCACTATCTGTCATGGTAGACCTGCTCATGACTTGTCTTTATATCCACCACTACTCATGGTTAAAAGGTACCATATGTCAATGATGTGATGCTAACCTTTGGAGACTTCCGTTATTGTCTTTTCTTGAACAGTCTCTGCTCTCATCTGAACAAGCAAGGATGTGCCATCAAGCCACAGAAAAGTATAAGGCCCTGGGCCAGTAGTCAAGTTTTTGGGGGTTACATGGTTAGGTTAACTGACAAGGCTCAGTGACTGACAAGATCCAACAGTTTCCCATCCCTCAGACAGTTAAGCAATTGCAAGGGTTCCTAGATCTCCGGGGTACTATAGGGCCTTTAGCCCAATTTAGCACATTGCCTATACCCTCTCTACCATCTGGTGAAAAAGGAAGCCGACTGGCATCAGGAAGAACATCAAGCTGGCTTTGATGAAGCTATTAGTTACTCAAGCACAAGCCCAGGAATGCCTTTACCTAGTGTCCTCATGACCCTAGATGTGACCAACAATGCCAAATGGGATAAGCTGGGCATTTTGGCAGGAACAGCACAGAAAGTTAACCCTGTTGAACTTCTGATCACAACTCTGGAAGGGAACAAAGATCCAATATTTTCCTACTGAACAAGTAAGTATAGGGGCTATAAGGCCCTTCAACAAGTAGAGCCCCTAACTGCCACTCTTCCAGTAACCGTCCAGACTGGGTTGCCTATAACAGGGTGGCTAGATTATATATTCATAAGACTGGCCCTAACACAAGCCCCCACATTGCAAAGATAGCATGCTTACCCACAACAGAGTGTTCTTGCCAACAGTCCCCTGGGAGCTGAATTACATGGTATTTTGGAGCCAGAAGAATATGAAACCTTTAATGGCCATCCCCCAAAAGCCTCCTATGGAAACCCCTCACAAGTAAAAGGCACATATCCTATTCCTGAAAATACTTGGTATATGGGTGGCTCTCCTAGAAGGAATCCTAGTCACTAAACTGCAGGAATAATCCTACTCCAGACTGATACTGTCCAGTTTGAGATTGCAGATAATAAAAGCAGCCAATGGGCTGAACTGAGAGCTGCCTAGATGGTAGGTATACATGAACTCTGACCCCTTACCCTCTGCATGGATAGTTAGGCTTTCTATAAGGGCCCAATGGGCTCAGGCTGATTGGGAAGTTTTACAGAAACCATTATGGGGAGAATTATGGAAGAATATATGGAATATAGGACCCTGCTGCCTCCCATACTGTTTTCCATGTCTCAGTGCATAGGCCTGTCTCACACTATGGGAATACTGAGGCAGACACCTTAGCAAAAAGCAGGGCCCTTACCTCCATGCAAAGTTCAGAACTGGCTGCGTGCTTTTATAAGGAGTGGGCATTGCAATGTAAGGGGGACTGAAACATAATGAGGGGAGCTGGCATGCCCCTTTACTATACTGACTTCCTAGCAGTATCAGTAACTGATCTGCTCCCATTTGAGAACTAGAAAGCTCCACACATCACAAGATACATACATCACGCAATCAAACTGCTTTTAGATTGCCAAACTGATTATATAAGCCCTCTAACCATAAGTCAAGGGAAAAAGAACACCCTAACTTGTGTGGCTATAGCCAGGGCTCATCTAAATCCTTCCCTGTAAAAGGGCCAATCAAAATGCTGCCATCAATGCCCAGAACAACTTAGTGCCATATAGAGATATCCTCAAAGGATAGACTGTGATATTGAAACACATTACACTAGATATGATGTGAGGACGTACATTGGTGGTTTCATTTTCCCTATACTCCTCAAGCCACCAGGCTAACTGAAAAGAAGAATGGCATTCTTAAAGCTCAACTCAGAGCTCTCTTACAGATGCCATGGCTGCATGGATAGACAAGTCTTGCCAGAAACCATACACTTGTTAAATTCAACTGAGACCATCTGTGGTGACCATTTCTTGCCACAGTAAGAAATGCTCGAGAGAGCTAAGGAGGTCCCCATTGTTCCTGCTGGAGTTGGGGCCGAAAACAGTCAACACATACATATTCCAGACAAGCACCTCCTATACTGAAAGGCTTTAAGTCGCCTTTCATGGTTGTTTGTACCACTTTTAATTTTACATGTACAGGCTGACTCTTTGGCCACAGGGCAACATACCTGGTATGTCCCACCTACTCGTGCACCACAGGCTACCTCTGTGCTCCTGACAAAGGGCAAAGGCAATAACAACATCTCAACAGAAGGAGAGAATCTCCCCTACACAAGTACCTACTACACATTTACTCTTTTATCCTCAGCCTGCTGCTTCTCATGTTCTGATAAAGGAGACCCTTTCCTGCAATGAACATAGACATATGTGGATGGTTTACAATGAGATTCATGCTAGATATGTGGTTTGCTCCTCTTTTCATAGGTCTCTTCTCCTGTTGCTATCTACATTACTGCTGTGGTTTATGCCTTCAACTTGAACACAGTCTGGCAAAGGAAGCTACTGACAAGTGCCACTCTCTGATGGCTGAGGGAATACTGCAGAAAAGGTGGGCATGAGAGATTGTGAGAGCCAGATTTGAGAGGTGGAGTGTGTGAACCAAACTAACGTCATCTTGGACAAATCCGCCATGATGACCACTCTGTGATCAGCTTTCTTATTCCTTCTGTTTAACCATACCCTTCACTAGATCCTTAGGGCGTAATGTCCTTGATCAGCTCTGGAGATTGGACTATGATTCTCAAACATTTCTTCCCAGGTGGTCTCCCAGCCTTTCCTCCTCAGCCTCTAAGGCTATAAAAGGTCTTATGGGGGGTAGGGTTGCAGAGATCAACTTGTAGCTACTCAAGACACATCTCTGTCTGCAAGTCCCTTTAATAAACCATTTTTTGTCAAGCTTGACTTGGCCTTTTTCTCCAGTCTTATGGCTCCTCTGGCCTTTGGAGATCACTGCGTGTACCACCCTTTCATGCTGGTCTATTAAGTGTGCAACAGCATTATGTCTAAAAAAAGTACATACCTTAATTTAAAAATAATTCATTGCTAAAAAGTGCTAACCATCACTTGAATTTTCAGGGAGTTGTAATATTTTTGTTGCTGAAGGGTCCTCAACGTTGACGCCTGCTGACTGACTGGGGTGGTAGCTAAAGGCTGGGGTGGCTGTGGCACTTTCTTAAAATATGACAACAGTGAAGCCTAGTACATCAAATGACTCTTCCTTTCACAAAGAATTTCTATGTAGCATGTGATGCTTTGATAGCATTTTTAAAAGATTTTATTTATTTATTTGACAGAGAGAGAGAGATCACAAGTAGGCAGAGAGGCAAGCAGAGACAGAGAGAGGGGGAAGCAGGCTCCCCACTGAGCAGAGAGCCCGAGATCATAACCTGGACCCAGGACCCCGAGATCATAACCTGAGCCGAAGGCAGAGGCTTAACCACTGAGCCACCCAGGTGCCCCTTTGATAGCATTTTAACCCACAGCAGAACTTCTTTCAAAAACTGGGAGTCAATCTGGGGCACCTGGCTGGCTCAGTTGGTAGGGCATGCAGCTCTTGATCTCAGGTCCATGAGTTCAAGCTCCCACACTGGGCATAGAGAGCTTACTTAAAAAGAAGAGACAAACTGGAGTCAATCCCCTCATACCTTGCTGCCTTTTTTAAATTTAATTTTTTTAGTACTCTCTATACCCAATATGGGGCTCAAACCCACAGATCAAGAGTCACACACTCTTCCAACTGAGCCAGCCAGACACCCCCTTGATGCTGCTTTTATTAGATCAGTTTATGTGATACTCTGAATCCTTTTTTGTTATTTCAACAGTCTTCACAACATTATCACAGAAATAGATTCTATCTCAAGAAACCACTTTCTTTGCTCATTCATAAGTAGCAAATTCTCATCTGTTAAAGTTTTATCATGAGATTGCAGCAATTCAGCCACATCTTCAGGCTTGCTCCACTTCTAATTCTAGTTCTCTTGCTAATTCTCCCACATCTGAAGTTACTTCCCCCACTGGTCTTGAGCCCCTCAAAAGCATCCATGAGGGCTGGAATCAACTTCTTCCAACTCCTATTAATGTTGACATTTTGACCTGTTCCCATGAATCATAAATGCTCTTAATGGCATCTAGAATGCCAAATCCTTTCCTGAAGGTTTCAAGTTGGAGCAAGGTCCTTACTCTTTAGGCAGAAGAACCTGGCCAGTGAAAAAGGAAAATTCCTAAACATACTAATATCCAGGGTTCCTTCAACAAATGCTCTACTGGATCACCTTACGGTGAAACTCCAAGTCATAAATCCTAATTTCACTCTTAGAGCTTTCAATTAGCTTTTCAGTTTCCCATTCCTAATTATGAACAGATAACCAAGGATTACCAGATAGTTGAGGAAAAGAGACCAAAAATCAGAAAAAAGCACCTTAAGGGGAAAAGACTATGCAAAGAAAACAAAACACTACAAAATATTTACTAGAAGGGATAAGATAGGGCACCCATGAAGTAAGAATAGGGTACTAAGAAATGAAAACTCAAGAGAAGGGCTAGAATATAAAGATGAGAAAAACTCAGAAAGTGAAACAAAATAGTGAGAGATTAAAAACAGAAATGAAATTCAAAAATTAGAGGACTAGTCCTCTCAAAAGAAAGTTCCAGAAAGAGAACAGGAACACAGAAGAGGGAAAGCCTCAAGAAAACAATTCAGAACTGAAGAACATCCATTTCCATATTGAAAGAGCCCACTGAGTGCCCACTATCACAGATGAAAACTAATTTGATACACCACTGTGAAACTGCAGAACACTAAGGACAAAGAAAAGAACCTACAAAAGCTTCCACATCCAAACCATCAAGAATCATAATGGCTTCTCAAAAGCAACACTGGAAGCAAAAAGAGAATCTGGTAAAATTGAAAAAACTCATCCTCTCTGAACCAGCAATTTCACTCCTACATATATAACCCAGAAATTGTCCACATATGGGGCGCCTGGGTGGCTCAGGCCATTACGCAGCTGACTCTTGATTTCGGCTCTGGTCAGGATCTCAGGGTTGAAAGATCAAACCCATGGTTCAGCTCTGCACACACTCAGCACAGAATCTGCTTGTCCCTCTCCCTTCCTCTTTGAGCCCCATCCCCCCACCCACCTCACACACCTGTGCATGCACTCTCCACCTCTCTCTCAAATAAAGAAATAAAATCTTAAAAAGAAAAAAATAAAGAAAGAAATTGTCCATATAATAGCTGGGCTAAATGTACAAGGTTGTTCATTATTTCTAATAGCCCAAACTGGAATTAATCAAAATGTTCATCAAAAGAGAAGTGATACAATAGCCAAACTACGGAAAGAACCTAGAAGTCCATCAACAGATGAATGGATAAAGGAGATGTGGTATATATACACAATGGAATACTATGCAGCCGTCAAAAGAAATGAAATCTTGCCATTTGCTAACAACGTGGATGGAACTAGAGCGTATCATGCTTAGCGAAATAAGTCAATCAGAGAAGGACAACTATCATATGATCTCCCTGATATGAGGAAGTGGAGATGAAACGTGGGGGGCTTGGGGGGTAGGAAAAGAATAAATGAAACAAGATGGGATCGGGAGGGAGACAAACCATAAGTGACTTTTAATCGCACAAAACAAACTGAGGGTTGCTGGTGGGAGGGGGATCGGGAGAGGGGGGGTGGGATGATGGACATTGGGGAGGGTATGTGCTATGGTGAGTGCTGTGAAGTATGTAAATCTGGCGATTCACAGACCTGTACCCCTGGGGATAAAAATACATTATATGTTTATAAAAAAATTTTAAAAATTAATTTAAAAATACATTAAAAAAAGAAGTAATAAATTCAGGTATACTCATATAATAGAATACCATAAGCTTTTATGAAAGAAAATTTTTAAGTATTTTATTTATTCATTTGAGAGAGACAGTGAAATAGAGCAGGAACAAGGGGAGAAGCAGAACCAGACTCCCCACTGAACTGGAAGCCCGATGTGGGGCTCGATCCCAAGACCTGGAGATCATGACCTGAGCTGAAGGTAGACGCCCAACCATCTGAGCCACCCAGATGCCCCAAGCCCTTATGAAAATTAAACCATAGCTACCTTCAACAATACAGATCAGTACTAACAATACAATATCTAACAAATATAATGTTAAGCAAAAGAAGCCAGAAACTGAAGAATTTATACAGAATGATTCCACTGACATAAAATCAGTAACAGGCAAAAGTAAACTGTATCATTTAGTGATACATATATAAATGGGAAAACTACAAAGAAAAGGAAATGATTAACTAAAAGTTAAGGGAAAGGCTGAGTTGTGATTGGAGAGAGAAATATGGCAGCTACTGGAGTGCTTTCTATTCTACTTTTTGACCTGTATGGAGATTACACAAAGGATTGTTTTATAATTATTCATTAAGCCATTAATATGTTTTATGCACTTTTCTATGTTGATGAATTTGATGAATTTTATAATAAAAAAAGAAAAGATGATAATGGAGCAATGCTTGCAAAATTCTGAAAGGAAATTATTCTCAATCTAGAATTCTATACCCTTCAAAATTCTAATTTTGAGAGTAAGAGACATTTTCAAACATGAAGGCTGGGGTGCCTGGGTGGCTCAGTGGGTTAAAGCCTCTGCCTTTGGCTCAGGTCATGATCCCGGGGTCTTGGGATCAAGCCCTGCGTTGGGCTCTCTGCTCAGCAGGGAGCCTGCTTTCCCCTCCACCTCTCTGCCTGCCTCTCTACCTGCTTGTGATCTCAGTCTGTCAAATAAATAGATTAAAAAAAATATATGATGGCTCAAAAAAAATGTGTCATGCACATTTCTTCAGGTAACTATCTGAGTAAGCCCTCCATCAAAATTATCACATACTCATAGAGAGATGAAGACTTCAGATCCAGAAAACACACCCTAACACAGAGGTACAAGAAATCACAGGAAAAATAGAAAATACCACTATTCAGAAGCTCCAGGATTACTACTGGCATAGTAGTACCAAAATAGTACCAAAGTAGTAGCAGGCATAGAGGGCACTTTAACAACTGTCATCACCTTGATGCTCCACTCCTGTACAACCTCTTCAACTGACAAAAAGTCCTGTAAGATATGTTCCACCAAGAGGGTGTAAACCCAAAAAAGATAAGAGATCTAAGACACAGGACTCAGGGGTTCCTGGATGGCTTAGCTGGTTAAGCAGCTGACTCTTGGTTTGGGCTCAGTTCATATTCTCAGGGTTGCAGGATCCAGCCCCATGGCAGGCTCCACGCTCAGTGCAGTCTGCTTGGGATTCTCTCTCTCCCTCTCCTTCTGCCCTTTCCCCTCGTATAAATAAATCTTTTTAAAAAATAAATAAATATATATTTTTAAGGATTTTATTTGCCAGAGAAAAAGAGAGAGAGAGAGAGAGAACAAGAATACAAACAGGGGTAATGCCAGGCTGGGGGAGCAGCAGGCAGAGGGAGAAGCAGGCTCCCTGCTGAGCAAGGAGCCCAATGCAGGACTCATCCCAGGATCCTGGGATCATGACACGAGCCGAAGGCAGATATTTAACTGACTGAGCTACCCAGGTGTCCCTAAATAAACTTTTAAAAAAGGAAAACAAACAAACAAACAAACAACAACAAAAAACAAACAGTAACTCAAACCCAGGAAGAAAGGTAAAGAAAAGTTCCACAGTGATAGCTGTGTAATAAGCTAACATAAGAGAATCACTAACTCCTGGAAGGATAATCTCCAAAGGTGGAGGTATTTGATGTAGCTGACTTTGTAAAAACTGAGAACCATGTGTACATGTGGAAGAATTAGCAAAAGAATAAAACTAAAGAGATGACAAAGCAAATATCAGCCTCCAGATAAATAAAAATAAAGAAAAGAAACAATCATAGTACAAACTATTGATCACTGAGAAAATTTACATGCACCAGCAGTTTTTAAAGTGTGGTCTAAAGATCCCTCAGTGTCTCCTTTCAGGGAATCCATGTGCACCAAAATATTTTCATAATGATCAAAGACCTCTGTCTTTTCCACTGTGTTGACATTTGCACTGATGGTGTGAAAACAATGGTGGGTAAATCTGCTGGTGCATTAGGACAAATCAAGGCAGAGTACCAACTGTATTATTAGCAGTAGCATTCTTCACCACCTCATACTTGCCATTTGTGGGGGGGAAAGCCAACATAAGAATGTTCTTGACAGGGGCACCTGGGTGGCTCAATAGGTTAAGCCTCTGCCTTTGGCTCAGGTCATGATCTCAGGGTCCTGAGATCTAGTCCCACATCAGGCTCTCTGCTCAGCGGGGAGCCTGCTTCCCCCTCTCTCTGCATGCCTCTCTGCCTATTTGTGATCTCTCTCTCTGTCAAATAAATAAATAAAATCTTAAAAAAAAAAAAAGAATGTCCTTGACAAATCAGTAAAAATTTACATATTTTATTAAATCTCAAATCTTGAGTATACACATTTACATTTTAAAATATTCTGTGTCATTAATGCATAAAGTATTCTGCATGATGAATTGTGGTAATTGGAGGAAAAGCTCTTGTGTTTGAGTTGCAGATTGAACTAGCCAATTTTTTTTTTTAAAGGACAGGGAAACTATGTTATTTGGGGTATTTGATAGATGTTTTCTAAAAATGAATAAGGGGAGCTTATCATTTTTGAGAAATATAACTGGCAATATTTGTTGTCAATGATAAAATTTGAGCTTCTGAGTGAAAATAAGAATTGTACCCATCACCACGAACTTGATAGCTTCTTAATACTGGTAAGATTGGTGATGACATTAATAAATATTATTTGGAAGATCTGCTTATCTCAGTGAGCCAGTATTTTTTCAAATGACCAATTCATGATGTTTAAAAACCAGTACTGGGTAAAAATGCCATTTATAGTTCAAGATAGATCAATAGAGTAGGAAAAGTTTACTAACGTGGTTTCCAATAAGCTTTAAGTAAACATCACTTGTTGAGTTTTAGTGAAATAGCAAAGAATACCGACAATTATCTGGAAAAGCTATAACACACTCCTACTTCTTCCAATGATTTATCTGTGTGAGGCAGGTTTTCTTCATATATTTCAACTAAAAAAAATATACCACAACTGATTAAATACAAAAGCAAGTAGATATGATAATCCGGCTGCCTTATAGTAAGCTGAACATTAGATTTTTTAAAATGTAAATCAATGCTCATTCTCTCACTTTTTTGAAAATATAATTACTTTTCATAAAAATGTTATCTTAGCATATAACAGGTTTATTATTTTAAGCAATAAATGAGTATTTTTAAAAATTCCTCAGTTTTAACTTCTAACACAGTAAAAATATTGAATGATAAAGCCTACATAAACAAAACCTGTTTGGAATTTTAAGAAGATAAAGAGATTTTATCCTCTGGACATAATTTATTTTTGCACAGGCATAAATTAGAATTGGGAGGTAAAAAAAAAATTAAGAATCAATAGTGTGGGGGCTCTGGGTGGCTCAGTCAGTTAAGCATCTGACTCCTGATTTTTGGCTCGGGTCATGATCCTAGAGTTGCGAGATGGAGCACCACCTGGAACCTGCTTAAGATTTTGTCTCTCCCTCTCCCTTTGCCCCTTTCCCCGTCTCTAAAAGAGAAAAAAGGGGGGGGTGCAGAGAAACCATAGTGCAGTGTTTGTGACAGGGGGATTCTGAAACCAAAAATTCTCAAAAGTTTAAGAACTGCAGGCACTGGCATCATAATAAAAACCAAATATGGATTTAACCAAAATTGTTAACTATTATTTTGGGAAGCTGGAAGAGAAGACGGGTCAATAAAAGATCATCAAGACCCATCAAGATGGGTCAATAAAAGAAATGTGCTCTGAGCTACTTGCTAGAGATAAATACTTTGAAGATCCATGGTTCCACTTATCTAACAAACCTCATTTCATTCTGACCTGTAATGTCTATATTCCTTACTAAACGATGATCTCCTTAAAAAGACAGAGATATGGTCTACTTCAATTCTGCACTTTCAAAAGGTCTCATTACAGCCTGTATCATACTGCAAGTATTTACTGATTATTTAACTCAATGAATGGAAAAATGAATGTGATAATCCATTCACAAAATTAGGTCATATTAGCAAATAAGAGTTTCTTCCATTTTTCAAACTTTTATAGCAGAACTGGAAAGTCCTGTTTGAAACTTGAATAATAGATCATTGTTCAGTGTATTCTTAGGTCAGTGATTCTATGACTCCAACGCCACTATTTATTATGTAAATACACGGGAAACTACATATACACATACACATTTGTTTTCTTACCTGTTGTAACTTACAGCAAATACTCCTGAATTTCCATAACAAATATTATTTTTTTTCTCTCCCCTACTTCCCCTGCTTTTCAGTTTCTGTTGACTTCAACCCATTAGTCCTTATGGATTATACCTCATTTTTGATACCATTACCCATCTTTAGGTTAGCATGGCCAGCAAAAGACCCTGAACAGTTCCCAGAACCTACAGAGAAACTAGAAAAAAATAATCTTACCAATAGTATGATTCCCATAAAGAAGCTGCTCCAAAATTGCCGTTTTCCCCACAGATAACAAGCCACAGACCACAACCTTGCAGCCCTTTCCCATCTTCTCTCAGGATATGCCACTGTGAAAAGAATAAAAGATCTGTGAAACTGTATACTGTTTGAATCAACCGTGTTTCCTTTTTTCTATGTTTAAATAAGTCATACATATGCAAGGGGAAATGCCAAAAATAAAAAAGGATATATACAATAAGGCATAGCCTTCCAAACCCATTCCCAGTCTGCCATTTGCTCCTTTAGAGCAATCAGTGTTACCAGTTTCTTACACATTTTTGCAGAGGTAATCTAGATAAGCACAAGAATACATGTAGATACAAATATATGTTTCTTTTAAAAAAACACACACATTTTCTTCAAAGACTATTTCAACACTAAGTCTACAGAAATCTAAATCAAATCCTAGATGAAACAAATCCTTGAAAAACACTGCCTGCTCATCAATATTTACCTGGAAAAAGCCCAACATTCAAACAAAAATTTAAGGAGGCATGAAGACAAAAATTTGGATAGAGAATGGACATGATTTTTTAGAGAAACATTAATGCTATTAATGCCATCCGTCTTTTCTCAGGAGAGTGAAAAACTAGGCTCTCTTCTTCATGCTTCTTTTTGAGTCATGCTTTTTTTTTTTTTTTTTTTTTTTTTTAAGATTTTATTTATTGGGTGCCTGGGTGGCTCAGTAGGTTAAGCCTCTGCCTTCGGATTAGGTCATGATCTCAGAGTCCTGCGATCGAGCCCCGCATCTGGCTCTCTGCTAGGTGGGGGGCCTTCTTCGCCCTCTCTCTCTGCCTGCCTCTCTGCCTACTTGTGATCTCTCTGTCAAATAAATAAAGTCTTTAAAAAAAAAAAAAAGATTTTACTTATTTGACAGAAAGAGAGAGAGAGAACAAGCAGGGGGAGCGGCAGGCAGAGGAAAAGGCAGAAGCAGATTCCCCGCTGAGCAGGGAGCCCGATGGGGGGCTGAATCCCTGGACCCTATGATCATGACCTGAGCTAATGGCAGATGCTTAACTGACTGAACCACCCAGGTGCCCCCAAAAGTCTGTAATTTTTATAACCCAAATTAGCCACAACACCAACCTGCTGACAGGAAAAATTTTATTGCTACCATTATTGCAGCACAGTAGTAACACAGCACTCATTGCCAGAGGAGTACAGTACATTTTACCAGAGAAATAATCATCACTTAATGCAATGTAGCCATTATTTTCTGGTGGCATGCCTGGGGTCCTTCCAAATAGTCCCAAGAATACTTATCACTTATTTCTATGAGAACTACTTCTCTTAAGGGACATACATTTGCTCAGGGTCCTGAGATCGAGTCCCACATCAGGCTCTCTGCTCAGCGGGGAGCCTATACACACACACACACACACACACACACACACACACACAAATACATATATATTATATTTACTTTTTAAACATTTAAAGTCATCTCTATGCCTAATGTGGGACTCAAACTCATGACCCCGAGATTAAGAGTTGCATACTCTACCAACTGATCCAGCCAGGCACCATTTTTAAAAATATATTTTCAACATAACTGCAATAGAAAAATTCTCAGCCTTTATTTGTAAGAGGAGAGCTCTGTGACACACTGATCATCTATGGTATGATATCTCCTATGTCAGCAGCTATGGACTATTTTAAAAGGTTTTCTACACCTGAATTTATGATTAATCTAATGTCATCTCATTGATTGTAGGATTCTACTCCTTTTGCATTTTGTGATCTCCTATAAGTTTATGATATCATTGAATCTTTCTTTCAAAGCGTTTTTAATGATAATAGTTAAAATTTAAAGGAAGTTGCCACTTAACCATGCCACCAACCAAAAGGATAAAAAAGAAATCTGTCAGATAAGAAAAATGATGGCAGCATAGAGCAATTCTGTTGTCAGAAAAGGTTGCTACTGGAATCGAAATTCTAATTTTTTTATTGTTATTTCCCATCCCCTGAAAATGTCTTAGTCCCTGCAGAATTTCTAAATACCTTACCTTCTCTTCTTTTCCTGTTCAATAAGAAAATGGCCCTTTCACATGTCATATCAATCTTCAAACAAACACAAGTGCTTTAAAAGGGCAGGTACATGCTGCAGTTAAGTGAACTAGATAGTTAAAAGGAAAAAACAACCCAATTATTAACAGCAATAGACTCCCCATAAAAGAGAGGCAAATATGAGTTCTGGGGACTCCAGCAAACTGGGAAAATGCTGAAACCAACAGAATCCTGAGAAATCCCAATCGAATACTCCACTCTTAGGAAGTGGTCTTAATATACTTGCTTTAAAAGTGGCATACTACTGCAGCGCCTAGGTGGCTCAGTCGTTAAGTGTCTGCCTTCAACCTGGGTCATGGTCCCAGGGTCCTGGGATTGAGCCCGCACTAGGCTCCCTGCTCCTCGGGAAGCCTACTTCTCCATCTCCCACTCCCACTGCTTATGTTCCCTCTCTTGCTGTCTTTCTCTGTCAAATAAATAAATAAGATCTTTAAAAACTATATAAATAACTAAAAGTGGCATACTACAATTACACTTTGATCACTCACTGCTAATAGGATTAGCAGATGAAGTGTGTTAAAGATACACACTACTTTTAGTGTATGTGTGTGTATAAATAAACTGGGGGAGTTATTTTAGTCTATCAGAGAATCTCCATCAAAGGCAAACAGTAAAAATAATTGAACAGAGGGTACTCAAACACTGGTAAGGATTTTAAGGTATTTCATAAGGAAAGAAGCAAGATAAAACAGAATAACCCATGTTAAATATTTTATACCATTAAAAACAAAACAAAGATGAAAGGATAAATATGATTAATCAAAGTACAGCTGAAACACTCTAGGTTCTAAGTCGTTGTCAAGTGGGAAACAAAATTACCTAAAGCTGAAGGTTAACAACCTGCTAATGAAAGTTAATTGTTTTTAATAGTATCTAATGTTTTTTAGTAGCCTCCACACTCAGCTTTGAGCCCAATGCAGGACTTGAACTCATAACCCTGAGATCAAGATCTGGGCTGAAGAGTTAGACACTTAACTGACTGAGCCACCCAGGCACTCCAGTTAGTGCTTACTGTAAAGCACTAGTTAGAACTACTTAGTACAGTCCCTATCCTAAGTAACTGCTGAACAATAAAATTCAATCTGTGACCTATTAATCCTCATCTGATATAAATGACTTGAGAGAACAGCCTTAACAGGCAAAATCCAATGCAGTCTTAACTGCATATTGCTTTGCTTTCCAGGCTAATCAATAATGTTTCTAGAGAATAAAAACATGACTTGATCCATTCCTGTGGAAAACACTATGCTTGGTCAATAACCCCTTTAACGAGCTATCAGAAACAGCTGCTCGAAACTGCCAGTACTTCTGTTTTTCTAAGGAAATCATTCTACTTTTATAAGTTAAACACAACTTTCTTTTATGCTACTAAAACAATATTAATACTGAAACATTTAACATCACAGAGAGATGTTATAATCATATTATGAAGCCTCGCATGGAGAAAACTTTTACACTGTGTATTTATGCAAACAGCAGGTACTGTGCGCAACACTTATCCATTTTTGAATAATTTTACATAAACATACATTTAAAAGGTTTTGTAAACAATACTGCACATAATAAAATATAATGAGCAGATTCTAGCTTACCATTCTTTTATTCATTAAATATTCACTGAGGTCTTACCATAATGCCACTCATGAGGGACAAAACTAGGGGGGCAAAACCAAAAATGATACCCGCCCTCAGCAATCTCAGAGTCCATTGAAAATACCAATCCAAATCTTACAAAACTACTAAGAAACTACAAACTGCAAATGAAGAAACAAAACGGCAAAAACTAATTAAGGAATTAGCAGAAATTATTTGCATTGCCAGAACTCCTTTCCAAATGATTCATCCAACTTTGTAGTCATTTTTTAAAAGTAATCTCTATGCCCAACATGTGGTTCAAACTCAACCCTGAGATCAAGAGTCACATGCTCTAGAGGCACCTGGGTGGCTCAGTGGGTTAAGCCTCTGCCTTCGGCTCAGGTCATGATCCCAGGGTCCTGGGATGGAGCCCCGAATTGGGCTCTCTGTTCAGCAGGGAGCCTGCTCCCCGCCCCTCCTGCATGCCTCTCTGCTTACTTGTGATCTCACTGTCAAATAAATAAATAAAGCCTTAAAAAAAGAAAAAGTCATATGCTCTACTGACTGAGCCAGCCAGGCATCCCTTTATTTTTTTAATTAATTAATTTTTTATAGCCAATCATTGACTCATTTTTCTTTTTATACCCCACATCTGATCCACCAGTAAAGCCACCACCTTTGGAACACATCCAGGACTGGACCACTTACTTACCAGGTCAACTAATGAAGTGATCAGAGGAACCAACTTCTCTCACCTGGTCTCTTAAGGATGTCTATGTGATAATCCCCAAAACCTGTGAGTATTTTATTTTACAAAGTACCAGGAACTTTGCAGCTGTGATTAAATTATGACGCTTGAAATGGGGAGACTATACTGGACTATCTGGGTAGACCCAGTGTAATCACATGTATCTTTATAAGGAGAGAAGTGTGTCAGAAAGAGAAACAGAGAGTACAAAGATGCTATACTGCTGGCTTTGAAAATGAACGAAGGGGTCAGAAGCCAAAGAATGCTGGTGGCCTCTAAAGGCTGGAAATAGCAGGGGCACCTGGGTGGTTCCGTTGGTTGAGCATCTCACTCTTGGTTTTGGCTAGGGTCATGGTCTCAGGATCATTGGACTGGCCCCTCAACCCACTTTGCCCTCCTATGTGGAATTGGCTTGTCTCTCTCCCTCTGCTCTTCTCCGTGCACTGGTGCCTACCCCCCTCCTCTCATATAAATAAGTAAAATCTTAAAAAAAAAAAAAGGGTGGAAAAAGCAAGCAAATGGATTCTCCCCTAGCTTCTCTAAAAGGAACACAGCAATCTGATTTTAGCCTAGAGATTTCTGGCCGGTGTAAGACAACATATTTGTGATATATTAAGTTTGCTGTCATTAGCAAAAAGAAACTAATACAACTTCCTAGTCTCTCTGCTTCAACATTTTCCCTTCTTTTAGGGTCAAAACTGCAATCCCAATAATCCTTTAAAAATGTAAGTCACAAGAAGTCACCCTTCTGCTTAAAATCTTCCAATAGTTTCTGATCTCAGGCAGTGTGAAAACCTAAGAACCTCCATCGCTCTCATGTTATCTGCTAGTTTCCCTTACGGTTCATTCCTGCCACACTGCCTCCTTGGTGTTTCTGTTTGAATCAAGGCATACTACAGCCTTGGCAATTTTCCTTTTGACTGAAATCAGCCCAAATCTCCAAGGTTCACATCCTTCCGGATTTTTCTCAAACGTTATTTCTCAGGAAGACTAATCCCGAATATTTCATCCAAAATTCTGACCCCACCCCCACGCCAACACTCTCCTTTCTCTCCCCTTAACGTTTGTCATTAGTACTTTTTGCCGAACATAATATGTATCTTATTTATGTTTATTGCCCATTTCCAAGAAAGCTAGAATTTCTGCGTTCACTATTGCTGCATCCCCCAGCAGCTGGGACACTATCTGGCACGTATTAGGCATTTCATAAATATTTGCTGAATAAATCAATGAACCATGTGAGGATTCCTGCAATGGTAAAGCTACAATTAAAAAAAAAAAAAAAAAAGGAAAATAGGGGGGAAAAAAAGGGAAAACCCCGCTAATAAGTTAGAAGGTAAACTACATGACTGCATCAAAAATGAAAATATTCTGGAGACGCAAAAAACTGGTTAAATGTTTCTCAATAAAATAACTCAACCCCAAACGCCAGCATTTTCATTTTCTCGGCATTTCTTCCCTCAAACACTCGCACCTGCAAACCAGGTCTTGGCATAAAAATATTTTGCCTTTCTTAAAAAAAAAAAAAAAACAAAAAACTGGTTCTGACGTAGCAAATCTGGGACCAAGTCGGCAGGAAAGGCACGAAAATGGAAAGGCGCCGAGCCACCCGCGCACCCCTCCCTAACCCCCCCCCCAGTTCCCCACCCTCCGACCCTACTTGAGGGTAAAATCCCCCGGAACCCGGGCCTGCAGAGGCTGAAGCCCGAAGGCGGGGCGCGCGCCCCCACCCGTGAAGCCCTGACAGCACCAGCGTGTTATCTGGCTTGCTGGGGTGCAGCTAGTGGGATAAGGGGGATAGATAGCGCCGCACTGGGATACCCGCCGCGACTCCCCAGGTGAGGAGCCTGCGGCGCGTTAAGCTCTTCTCTGTACCTCAAGACACAAACCTTAACACCTCCACAGGCTCCAAAGACGCGGTGCTTCGGCAGAGTGGCTCCACGACCGGCTTCGGCCACGTGAGCTCCGCCCCCAACTTGCCTCCTCCCCTACAAGACCGATGCGGACGCCGGCCAGTCGAGGCCTAACCAAGGACTCTCGCTCTTTGAGCAGCCCCTGCGTCTTAAACTCAAATCCTAAGGACCAGAGGGGTGGGATAATAAGGGAGGCTGCGTCCAATCCGGGCCGAACTCCGCCCACCAGGCTCGCTGCCGGAACTACATGTCCCATGAGGCCGTGAGACCTGAAGCTTTCCACCGGAAAGAGGCTCGCCGCTGAGGGGGAGGAGCCCAAAAAGGATTGTGGGAGAAAGGCTCTTTCCTTTCCGTCGGGCGGCAGCCATCAGGTAGGCTGGGTTGCTGCTATTCGGTGTTGCATCCGCCGCTCATCTCCGTTCGCTTCAGCCATCCAGACTCAGGGACCCTGCGTCCTTGGAGCTCCTTCTGTGTCCTGTGCGGCGCGAGTTCGATCGGGATGCGGGGCTGCGCGGGCTTGGAGAGGCGGCTCCCGAGGCGGGCTGGGGTGGTGATGTGATGGCGGCGCGAATTCGAGCGGGCCCTGTAACGTGAATGAAAAGGAAGCATGGGGCTGAGGAAAGGAAGGCCGGGCCTAGAGGGTCCTAAAGCGAGGCCTGTGGATTGAGTGCAGTAGTGGATTTTCCTCGAGACATCCTTCGGGGATAACGGCCGCAGCACCTTAACCTATGGTATCGGCGAGGTTTCTTTGCAGGCCAGGCCCTAGGGGACACCGACTGCCGCATTCAGCGGCCCTCCTCAGTGCTCAGGTCTGGTGCCATTCATTCATCAAAAATGTACCGAGACCCTTCTTGGCGCTGCTCCGCGCTAGGGTCGCAGAGGTGACAGCTGTTTTCCTAGGGCGCAGCTATTCCTGCAGCTCATGGAGAGCCGTTTTCAGCCTCAGTGGTTTTCTTGTGCCTGGTGGGGAACTAAGATGGACGGACGCGATCGTCTCATATTTTAAATGCATCATGGTTTTTTTTAGCTCAAAGCTAGGCCAAGATGGGCGCTTACAAGTACATCCAGGAGCTATGGAGGAAGAAGCAGTCCGATGTAATGCGCTTTCTTCTCAGGGTGCGCTGCTGGCAGTACCGCCAGCTCTCTGCGCTCCACAGGGCCCCCCGCCCAACCCGGCCCGATAAAGCGCGCAGGCTGGGGTACAAGGCCAAGCAAGGTGAGTAATCTCTGGATCCTTGGATAAAATGGTCTTCCTGGGGACATGCTAGAAGACTGGTATTTATACGAGATACTATGGCTCCAATATCTCCGTGTAGAGTGGGAATGAGAAGTTAGTCTTCTTGGGTCACAAAGTACTTCGAAAAACAGTGGGATGTGTGTTTTTAGAGTAAGTCTCAAGTGGTAATTTATTTTATCTTCAGGTATGTAGTATTTGGTTTACAGCCCAAAATACATTCGACATTGCAGCATTTAGTAGCAAGTTAATGAGTCTTCATCAGTCTGGCTTTTATAAGACCACTGTAAATGTGTTTGTATAGGTTATGTCATATATCGGATTCGTGTGCGTCGTGGTGGCCGCAAACGCCCGGTTCCTAAGGGTGCTACCTACGGCAAGCCTGTCCATCATGGTGTTAATCAGCTCAAGTTTGCACGAAGCCTTCAGTCTGTTGCAGAGGTAAGTGATTTTTCAGCAGTTGTATCAGTCATCTGGAAATGGTGGAGAAGAGTTAGAGGACCTTTGTAAAGTGTTGCTGTTGAAGTCATAATAGTCTTTGTTATTGTGTCTTTGCTTGTGTGTAATGGAACGGGTTTTAAGGTTAGTGTGAGCCTTGGAACCTAAGCTTTTGAAGGGAAGTAAACTTTGTTTTGAAGAACATACCTCCCCAGGTGTACAGAAGCTGTGCATTTGTTCATATGGCTAATTTCCGGTGTTCAGTTGTAAGTTGTCTTTCTGGGTTAGTAAATGAAGCTGTGCTCTCTCCGAGAGGTTGATAAACAAGGGTTTGTTGCCTTCTGTAAACTGAAAATTTTTTATTTTTAAAAGAAAAGACAAAGACATTTTATATTAAAGAGACCATTGTGACCATGCAAAGCCTAAAATAATACACTCATTAAGATTTTGTATGAAAACTTCACTGATCCCTCAGTTGTCTTAGAAAAGGACTAGGTTCCTAAATTTTGTTAGATATTACTAACATTTGTGCCTTGGTCAAGGAGAGGGTGATAATAGGCAGTGGTTTCAAATAAGAATGTTTCATGTGTTTATTGTAGTAAGTCTTACTCATATTTGGGGTCCTAGCCTCTGGGAAGATGCTTAGCAAATCTTCAGGTAGCTAAGTGAACAGCCCTAGTGAGTTTCTTGTCTGGTATGGTAAACTAAAGGGGATTTTCCTTAATTTCCTACTGTGGGAAACAGGCTGACCTTGAGCTTTTTTTTCCTATTACAGGAGCGAGCTGGACGTCACTGCGGGGCTCTAAGAGTCTTGAATTCTTACTGGGTTGGGGAAGATTCCACATACAAATTCTTTGAGGTTATCCTCATTGATCCATTCCATAAAGCTATCAGAAGAAATCCTGATACTCAGTGGATCACCAAACCAGTCCACAAGCACAGGGAGATGCGAGGGCTGACATCTGCAGGCCGAAAGAGCCGTGGCCTTGGAAAGGGTCACAAGTTCCACCACACTATTGGTGGTTCTCGCCGTGCGGCATGGAGAAGACGCAATACTCTCCAGCTCCACCGTTACCGCTAATCAAAGTAATGTTTGTAAAATTCTTACCTAATAAACAATTTAGGACAGTCATGTCTGCTTAAAAGTGTTCTTTAATTTGTCTGTTAAATTTAGTTGTCTGCAGATTGTTCCATGAATGCATTGTCACATTATGAACGTTAAAGTGCAATAATGTTTGAAGACTAAGTGATGGTGTATCTTGTTTCTAATAAGATAAACACTTTTGTCTTTGCTTTATCTTATTAGGGAGTTTATATGTCAGTGTTTAAAATACTGTTTGGTATAATAGGTATAAAATAAATTCTGTAAAAGTGGAATGCATAAGCTAGCCATGTAGATTTGTTGGTGCATGTAATGAAACCTACAGCTTCATTGGGGTGATGTAATGCTTTGGTTTACTCTCAAATGGCTGTTATTAGGGGTTTGGAAAGAAGAAGCTTTTAAAACTGGATCTAACTTGGAAATGTGAAGACTATCCTAATCTTTAATCATGATCATACGTAAACAGCATTAACTAGGAACTACATTTTTTATACTGAATCCAATATTCCAACTATGTAACTGTTGCTTTGGAAAGGATACTTAAAAAGAATCCCACCAATTTTTTAAGAGAATTGAATAAACCTACCTGTTACAGGAAGGTTTTCTTAAAAATGAAAATACATCCTGCTTAACCAAAGCAAAATTGCCTTGGTCTCCACAGGACTGTTGAAGTTAACATAAAATGTGGAGGCTCCTGGTTGTATCCCATAACTCCATAGGATCTGTGGAATCCTGAATTTCCTGTAAAGCGGTTAGTTAATGGTCTCTATGAAAACTGATGGAAATTGAACATTAGGTAAATGAGAAGACTAAGATAATGTAAGCCAGTAATTAGTGCTAGAATTGGGAAACTGGTGGCCCTCAGATAACCTTTTTAGTGTGAGGATAAAAAATTAAAATTGGCTTTGATTAGAATCTTAAATACTTTATCCATGGTCTTTGTGACCTTTATGAATCCACTAGCCACCTCAGGAGAAAAAATGGGGTTGGCTTTAAAAGTTTGTCATTGCTCATTCCAAGTCCCAAGTTATCTTGGATCAACCCACTTAAACATTCCCATAGGCTATTGAGAAAAGTCATGTAGTTGGTGTCAATACAAGTCTATAGTTTCCAATCTAATCCGTACATGTGTTAGCCCAGTCATTTTTCTCCTCCTTAATTCAAACCCCTCAAAATCTGCCAGTCCCATCAATTGTGCCCATGTTGATGTTCAGTATACCACTATTGTGTGTCCATTTTGTCTTATAGTAGATGAGGTTTTTTTTTCAGGGTGAATTTGGGTGTGTAGGAACTACAGGAGAGGAATTGCCCCAATTTTAAGTTCGCTAACTTAATCCGTAGTTTGATTTCAAAATCTAATTGCTGGTTTCCTTGAACCAGTTTTACATTTTTTTTTTAGGGGTCTTAGGCTCAGTTAAATGATGACCAGAAAAAGGCTCAAAACCTCTTGAGACCTAAATTCCTTTTCCACTCAAGAGATCCTAAACCATATATATATTTTGTGTGTAGAGGTTGTTCAACTAAAGGAATAAATGTTTATTAAACTAAAATGGACCTGTTATCTTTTGTCATCTAATGCTAATAAGCAAGCCAAACACCCTAACCTACAAAAAATTGTAATGGCAGAAACAGTCACTTTGAGAGAAAATAAAATGTATAGTATTTAGTCTTGAGAATTTTTTCCTCTTGGTTCTTTGGTGCTTGTGTGAATTAGAAAATACCCATTTAAATGTTTTTTCAAACAACACTAATTTGGGAAAGACAACAGGGAGGGTTCAGGCTAAAGGTCAGTGTTCCTTATTTCCAAAAAGGGCTTGCTTACATTCTTGGTACTCTATAGTTTGCTGTCCATTACTGTAGCTATTTAAGTGTTGTCATCCCAGTGCTAGAAGCTGAAGTCCTAGATGACTTCCGTGATCTTTACACACTTCCCCACCACTGAATTCATGTCCTACTGCTCTCTTGATACTGCAGTGTCTTTGCTGTTCTCAGACAAGCCAAGCACTCCTAATGTCTTTGTGATGAGAAAACTCCCAGATCTTAAATGTCACTTTAGAGGCTTTCCTGATAATCCAACAAGCATCTTCTTGTTTACGTCAATGTTTCTAAGTGTGATTAAAAAACACCTAAATCAAAATTATCTTTAGAAATAGAGCAGTTGGCTTCTTACAACCCCACAAAAGCAGGTTGTATTAATAACAATTCTTCTGATGAGCACACAAACCTAAAAATGAAGCAACTTGCTCAAGGTCACAAAGTGGGTGGCTGAATTCATATCCTCCCAATAAGATTAAAATTTTGACTAGGTAATACATTGACATGTCTAAAAATTCAAAAGGTACAATTAAGGTTGACAGTAAAAGTCTCAGGTCTCTGGAGACAATCTGATCAGTTTTTTGGATTTTCATCAGGAGATTCATACGTGCACAAAAAATACTTTGTTTTTTTACCCAAATGTTAATATTGATTTTTTTTTTTTTTTATTTAGTTACAGAGAGCTTGTTCTACATCACTTTATGACTGCATGGTATTCCATCATAACAGATGCATCATAATTTGATGTGGCCACTTAACGAAGAACATTTAAAATTACTTCCAGTCTGTTGCTTTTACAAAATTTTTCTGCATATATCAGTCTTATCTGTAGGTTAAATTCCTAGAAGTAGAATGGCAGTTAAAAACTACTGGCAGAGATTCTGCTCTACCAATCTGATAGGAAAAATGGTATTCTTACCTAGTTTCATTTTTGCACTTAAGAGTGTGGCAGAGGCAAAGCCATGTGCGCATCATAGTCGTTTTTTCCCTCTGGACACATACCTAAACTATGTTTTCCTGGTCCTTTATACAATTAGGTTGGAGTTTTATGACATTCTTGGAATGAACACAAATGATTTATTACTTCTTCCAAGACAAGGGTTGGTATACCAGTGGAGGCCAATAATCCAAATAGCAGAGCTACAAGAGGAAGAAAACTGCTCAATCCCTATCAGACTGGACAAGTGAGAATATTTTGTGTTAAGCCGCTGTGTTAGTTGTGTTCATTCTTATGGCAACCTAGCCTCGCTTGACCCTAACTAATTGAATAAGTAAAGTTGAGCCTTATTTACAAGAGTTGTGTTTGGGGGCGCCCGGATGGCTCAGTTGGTTGAGCCTCTGCCTTCGGTTCATTATCCCCGGATCCTGGGATGGAGTCCTGCATTTGGCTCCCTGCTCAGCAGGGAGTCTTTCTCCCTCTGCCTGCCTGTCTCTCTTTCTCTCCTCCCCCCGCCCCCGTCTTGTCAAATGAATAAATAAAATATTAAAAAAAAAAAGGAAGAAAAATGTTGGCCTTAAAAAAAAGAGCCTTAGGTTTGCTTTACAGTGACCTTTCTTTATAATCTTTTGTCCATTTTTCTACCAGAATCCATACTGTATTAAATGGAGGGTGGTTGCTAGCTTATTGCTAACCATCATTACTCTGCTCTTATAGCTGGGGGGCGCCTAGGTGGCTCAGTTGTTAAGCAGCTGCCTTCAGCTCAGGTCATGATTCCAGCCAGGGTCCTAGGATGGAGCCCCACATTTGAGCTTTCTTTTTGGTAGGAAGCCTGCTTCTCCATCTCCCATTCCCCTTGCTAGTGTTCCCTTTCTCTCTGTGTCTCTCTGTCAAATAAATAAAATCTTTAAAAAAGGCAAAACAACTTAGAGCTGGACCAGTTTCCCACACCATACACAAAAATAAACTCAAAATTGATAAGACCTAAATGTGAGACCTGCAACCATGAAAATCCTAGAAGAGAGAATAGGCAGTAATTTTTGACGTTGGCCTTAGCAACATTCTTCTAGATATGTCTCCTCAGGCAAGGGAAACAAAAGCAAAAATAAAGTATTGGAACTACATCAAAATAAAAATCTGCATAGCAAAGGAAACAATCAAGAAAACTAAAAGACAACCTACAGAGTGGAAGAAGCCATTTGCAAATGCTCTATCTGATAAGTGATTAATATCTGAAATATATAAAGAAGTTGTACAACTCAAAACTGAAAAAACCCCAAATAATGCAATTAAAAATGTGCAGAAGACATGAACAAACATTTCTCCAAAGATGGCCAATGGATAGATGAAAAGATGCTCAGTATCACTTACCATCAAGTAAATGCAAATCAAAACAACAGTGGGTTTCACCTCACACGTGTCAGAATGGCTAAAATAACACAGGAACACAAGAAACATGGGGGGGGGGGTTGTGGAGAAAAAGGAATCCTCAGGGACACCTGGGTGGCTCAGTTGTTAAGTTGCTGCTTTTGGTTCAGGTCATAATCCCAGGGTCCTGGGATCAAGCCCTGCAGTGGGCTCCCTACTTGGCAAGAGGGAGAGCCTGCTTCTCGTTCTCTGATTACCCCTGCTTGTGTTCCCTCTCTCACTGTGTCTCTCTCTGTCAAATAAATAAATAAAATCTTTTAAAAAAAGAAAGAAAGAAAAAGGAATCCTCATGCACTGTTGTTGGGAATGCAAACTGGTGTAGCCACTGTAGGGAAAACAGTATGGAGTTTCCTCAAAAAATTAAAAAATAGAATTACCATATGACCTAGAAATTCCAGCCCTGGGTATTTACACAAAGAAAATGAAAACACTAATTTGAAAAGATATATACACCCCTAGGTTTATTGTAGCATTACTTAACATAGCCAAGATATGGAAGCAACCCAAGTGTCCATTGATAGATGAATTAATAAAGAAGAGGTTGTATATACACATACACAATGGAATATTATTCAGCCATAAAAAATGAATTATTGTCATTTGCAATAACATGGATGGATCTAGAGGATATAATGCTAAGTGAAATAAGTCAGAGAAAGACAAATACTATATGCTTTCACTCATATATGGAATTTAAGAAACAAATAAACAAAGAGAAAAAGAAAAAAAATCAAACTCAAATACAGAGAACAAACGTGCTTACCAGAGGGGAGAACCATGGGGGGGGGGGTGAAATAGGTAAAGGGGATTAAAACTACACTTTCTGTAATGAGAATTGAGTACAGGATTTTTGAATCACTATATTGTATACCTGAAACTTATATAACACTATATGCTAATTATATTGGAATAAAAATATTCTTTTTTTAAAAATATTTTTCTTATTTATTTTTTAGAAAGAGAGAGAGAGAGAGCACGAGAGGAGAGAGGTCAGTGGGAGAAGCAGACTCCCTGGCGAGCAGGGAGCTGGATGTGGGACTTGATCCTGTGACTCCAGGATTATGCGCTGAGGCAAAGGCAGTAACTTAACCAACTGAGCCACCCAGGTGCCCTGGAATAAAAATATTCTTGAAGGTGACTTTCTATAGAGTAAGTTCTGGAAACTCAACTGTTCATTTTATCCTTTTGATTCTGAGCTGTGATTTCATCTCTAAATTCTGAAATTGCTAAGGGATATTAGTAGGTATATGGTATCAGTAAGGCAGACTTGATTAAGCTATAGTAAAAAGCATTCCCCCAAATCTCAGTGGCTTAAAATAATAGGTTTATTTCTTGCACATATTAGGTTCATCATGAAGGTTCATCATGGTCCCCTCTCTAGAAACCAGGCTATTGGAGTAGCTGCTCTCTGGAACATTGCCATGTGCCCAAGGCAAAGGGCCAAGAGAGCACAGTATAGCATGCCCTGGCTTTTAGTGCTTCTGCTGAGATTTTCAGAAGCAAGTCTGAGATTAAGGGGTAAGGAAGTGAAATCGTACCATGTGTCTGGTAGGAGAGGAAGAACCATTTATTTGTGAATAACTCTAATAGCCATCACATACACTAATCCATTGATTTTCTTTTGTCCTTGTATATGTGTGAGGTATTGTGGAGAAGAGCTGGTATACCAAGGGGGCAGAGCAGAAACTACTGCCGTCCACCCTGGCAAAGAGGAGTACTCTGTAACTGACATTGTTTAAAATTGTCAGCATGTAAAGGTAGTAAAAACAGTGATGACATTTAGCCAGCTTTTGTTGTTTTTAAACTCTTTACAGAGAATGCAACCACCTACTGAGTTGATTTTTCTTTTAATACAAATTAAGGTTATCTACATACAACTCAGCAAACAGTTTGCCTGCCACTTTATTATGTGACATGGTTTCTTTCTGGAAACCACACAAATATTTACTGGAAAATACTTTAGAATTGTGCCGTCCAATGTGGTAGCCACTAGTCAGCTGTGACTATATTTAAATTAAATACAATTTTAGGGGATGCCTGGGTGGCTCAGTCAGTTAAGCTTCCGCCTTCCGCTCAGGTCATGATCCCAGTGTCCTGGGATCTAGCCCCATATATGGTTTCCTGCTTAGCTGGGAGCCTGCTTCTCCCTCTCCCTTTGCCCCCACTCCTGCCCCTGCTCCTGCTCTCTTATGCTCTCACTCTCTCTCATGTGTGTGCTCTCTCTCTCTAAAAAATAAATACAATCTTTAAAAAAATTTTTTAAATAATTTTAGAAGTCAGTTCTTCAGGGGCACCTAAGGGCTCAGTTGGCTAAGCATTCAACTCTTGATCTCAACTCAGGTCTTGATCTCAGGGTCATAAGTTCAAGCCCCACATTGGGCTCCATGCTGGGCATGGAGCCTACCTTAAAAAAAAAATGTCAATTCTTCAGTCCTACTAGCCACGTTTCAGGTGCTCAACGGCTACACTGTTTATCACTTTGGAAAGTACAGAAAATATTTTAACCATCAGAGAAAGTTCTGTTGTACAGGTCTGCTGCTTTAGACCCTTGACATTCTTTTCTTTTTTGTGGTAATTCTCAGTAGGTAAAAATGAGGTATCTAACGTCTGGTTTTCCCATACAAAATCTGTTTGATGCATAAATTTCTTATCAGAATAATATTTATTGCCACGGATTTTTAAGGTGTGTATGATTCCATTTCCTTTGCTGGGTTGATATTGGGTTTATAGAAATTCTAGACAAGAGTTTTGTCCCATGGGGATTTGGGTTGGCTCAGTTAGTAGAGCATGCGACCCCTTGATTTGTGGATGGTGAGTTCAGGCCCCACATTGGGTGTAGAGCTTACTTTAAAAACAAAAACAAAAACAACAACAACAAAAAAGAGTTTTATCCCATCAGCATTAACTATACAAGAAAGAACTGCTACAACTTTACTAAGAATGAATATTTGGGTTGATAAAGACCTTTAGTTTTCCACAGGCTTCAATGTAGCCTGCATTTCCCGCTCCCCCCCCACACCCCAACTCAAGTACTGGATACTCAAAATAAGTTTATAAATATTCATTATTTGGAATAAAAACAGTCATTGGATTTGTCCTAGAAGGGCTAAGCTGGGCTGAGATACCAGTTGTGAGGTGATACGCAGCCACAAATTATATCTTGACCACCCCACAGAGACTCACCCAAATTGGCAGTTTTGCCCAGTAACCCTCTCCCCACAGCCCCATCAATATCTTATAGTTCAGCCTTGGGAATGTTGCTTGAACATTTACCTCATTCATAGATTTTAGCTATTGTTATTAATGCTGCAGTGAACATCATCATTATACATATAGTTTTTAATCTATTTTTATATAGGAAAAACAAAACAGAGGCCTTTATTAGGAAATACCGATCAGGTTACCTTAAAAAAAAATCTCTGCAAAGGTGGCTTGGTTAGCTTGTACCTTCAAAACTCATAATTAAAGCATTCAAATTTAATGAAACATCTGGAATTCATACTTCACAGCTCACTCTCAAATCTTAGTGAAGGAAGACTCACCTTTAAAATTGACTGAACCATTTAATTTGTTATACCATGACCTTCTGAACTCTTTTGCTTGCAATTCTCATTGCAAGCAAAAAGAGGTTGATTATTTGGCAATCCTAGTTGATTTAGAAATAGTAATTGATAGGTAATATAATTATCAGCCATCTAATCACTAAACTTCTTTCTCTGAGACTGTAAACAGACCATTTAAGTTCCAGAGGTTGATTTTTTCTTTAAAGATTTTATTTATTTATTTGACAGAGATCACAAGTAGGCAGAGAGGCAGGCAGAGAGAGAGGAGGAAGCAGGCTCTCTGCTGAGCAGAGAGCCCAAAGTGGGGCTTGATCCCAGGACCCTGAGATCATGACCTGAGCCGAAGGCAGAGGCTTTAACCCACTGAGCCACCCAGGCACCCCGGTTGATTTTTGTTTGTTTGGTTGGTTGGTTTTTTGGTAATCTCCACACCCAACATAGGGCTCAAACTCCCAACCCGGAGATCAAGAGTAGCATGCTCTTCCAACTGAACCAGCCAGGCACTCCCAAAGGCTGATTATTAACTAAGCTAGGAAGTTTCACTTATCAGAAAGGAAAATCCCAAATATGATCACTCACATTAAAGAATTCTGTCTGTTGGCCTGTAGTTGGATTCTTTTAGAATCTATTGCTGCTAACACACCCACATTAGTATTGTGATTAGGATAAAAAATAGCTGAATGTTCCACCCCTTCCCAATTTAGTTCTCTAATTTGTTCATTCTTGGTCATTTTTGTATGGTATATGTTGGTATAATGACTGCTCATAGATTTGATCCTCTATGTCCTTACCATACCCTGGCTCTTCCCTTTCTTAAAATTAGTCAGTGAAGAGAGAATTGGAGGCCCCAGTATAGGATCAATAACAAAACCTAAGAACAAGTTCGAGAAGTGCCTAACTCAAAGATCAAAATCACACTGAAGATGTTAGCCACCAACTGAAAAGTTTGCCTACTGAAATGCATCCTACAATGTAATGGTAGAAATAAATATGTGTAAGGCTACAATATCACTGATTGTTTTATGTGACATGCAAAATACTTTTGAAGTTTTGAAAACGCTTTGAGCAACAGCATTATTGCTGTTTCAGTATGGTGCTCTTCCTCTTATTATTCTTCATAAATGTCATTATATTTTAAAAGCTACTGCCTTTATTTCTATCTCAAGAAAGAAAACTCTCAAATAAAGAGCCTAACCTTACACCTAAAGGACCTAGAAAAAGAAGAACAAAGAAAGCCCAAAACCATAGAAGAAAGGAAGTAATAAAGATTAGAGCATAAATAAACAAAGTAGAAACTAAAAAGCAATAGAACAAATCAATGAAACCAGGAGCTGGTTCTTTGAAAAGAGCAGCAAAATTGATAAACCTTTAGCTAGATTCATGAGAGAGAGAGAAAGAGAGAGAGAGAGAGAAGTCAAATAAACAAAATCAGAAATGATAGAGGAGAAATAACAACTGACACCACAAAAATGCAAAGGATTATAAGAAAATATTATGAACAATTATATGACCAAAAATTGGACAACCTAGAAAAAGTGGATAAATTCCTAGGAACATATAACCTCCCAAAACTAAATCAGGAAGAAATAAAAAAGCTGAATAGACCAATTACCAACAATGAAATTGAATTAGTGTTAAAAAAACTCCCACCAGGGGCACCTGGGTGGCTCAGTGGGTTAAAGCCTCTGCCTTTGGCTCAGGTCATGATCTCAGGGTCCTGGGATCGAGCCCCACATTGGGCTCTCTGCTTGGCAGGGAGCCTGCTTCCCCCCTCTCTCTCTGCTTGCCTCTCTGCCTACTTGTGATCTGTGTCTGTCAAAGAAATAAATAAAATCTTTAAAAAAAAAAAAAACAAACAACTCCCACCAAACAAAAGTCCAGGACCAGACAGTTTCACAGGTAAATTCTACCAGACATTTAAAGAAGAGTGAACACCTATTTTTCATTAACTGTTCCAAAAAATAGAAGGGAAGAGAAGGTTCCAAATTCATTTTGTGATGCTAGCATTACCCTGATACCAAAACCAGATAAAGACATCACAAGGAAAGAGAACCAAAGGCCAATATCTCTCATGAATATCGATGTAAAAATCCTCAACAAAATAAAAATCCTCAACAAAACAGAATCCAAAAACACATTTTAAGAAACATTCACCACTATCAAGTGGGATTTATTCCTGGGGTGCAAGTGTAGTTTAATATTTGCAAGTCAGGGGCACCTGGGTGGCTCAGTTGGTTAAGTGTCTGTGTTTGGCTTAGGTCATGATCCTGGAGTCCTGGGATTGAGCCCCATGTCAGGCTCTCTGCTCAGTGGGCAACTGCTTCTCTCTCTCCCTGCCACTCTTCCTGCTTGTGTTCTCTCTCTGTCAAATAAATGAACAAAATCTTAAAAAAAAAAAAAGCTTTAAAAAATAAAATAAAAAATTTATTTAAAAAATTTTGCAAATCAGTGTGATACATCACATTAAGAGAAAGGATGAAAATTATATGATCATTTTGATAGATGCAGAAAAGCATTTGATAAAGTACAACATCCATTCATGATTAAAAAAAAAAAAACCTCAACCAAGTAGGTTTAGAGGGAACATACATAATAAAAGGCATAAATGAAAAATCCACTGCTAACATTATATTCAATGGTGCAAAATAAGAGCTTTTCCCCTAAGATCAGGAATAAAACAAGGATATCCATTCTCACTACCTTTATTTGACATAGTACTGCAAGTCCTAGCCACAGCAATCAGACAAGAAAAAGAAATAAAGGTATCCAAATTGGTAAGGAAGAAGTAAACATTTCACTATTTATAAGTGACATGATACTATATACAGAAAATCCTAAAGATTCTACCAAAAAGCTCTTAGAACTGATAAATGAATTAAATAAAGTTGCAGTATATAAAACCAATATACACAAATCTGTTGCATGTCTATATGCTAATAATGGAATAGTAGGAAAAAAATTTTAGGAAACAATTCCATTTATAATTGTACCAAAAATAATAAAATACCTAGGAATAAACTTAAGAAGGTAAAAGACCCATATTCTGAAAACTATAAGACAGAAATGAAAGAAACTAGAGATGACACAAACAAAGGGAAAGATATGCTATGATCATAGATTGGAAGAATAAATATTGTTAAAGTGTCCATACTACCCAAAGTAATCTACAGAATTAATGCAGTCCCTATCAAAATATCAATAACATTTTTTCACAGAACTAGAACAGATTATCCTAAAATTTGTATGGAACAAAAGATCCTGAATAGCCAAAGCAATCTTGAAAAAGAAGAACAAAACTGGACGTATCACAATCCCAGATTTCAAGATATACTACAAAGCTATAGTAATCAAAACAGCATGGTACCAACACAAAAACAGACACATAGATTAATAGAACAGAATAGAGAACTCAGAAATAAACTCATGATTATGTGGTTAATTAATCTATGACAAAGGAGGCAAGAACATGCAATGGGAAAAAGACAGTCTCTTCATCAAATGGTGTTGGGAAAACTGGACAGCAATACCCCAAAGAATGAAAGTGGACCACATTCTTACAATATACACAAAAATGAACTCGAAATGGATTAAGGACCTAAATTTGACACCTGAAACCATGAAAATACTAGAAGAGAGCATAGGCAGTAATTTCTCTGATGTCAGCCATAGCAGCATTTCTCTAGATATGTCTCCTCAGGCAAGGGAAATAAAAGCAAAGATAAACTACTGGAACTATATCAAAATAAAAACTTCAGTTGGGTGCCTGGGTGGGTCAGTGGGTTAAGCCACTGCCTTCAGCTCAGGTCATGATCTCAGCGTCCTGGGATCAATTCCCACATTGGGCTCTCTGCTTGGCGGGAGCCTGCTTCCTCCTCTCTCTCTCTCTGCCTGCCTCTCTGCCTACTTGTAATCTCTCTCTGTCAAATAAATAAATAAAATCTTAAAAGAAAAAAGAAAAAAAAAACTTCTGCACAGCAAAGGAAACAATCAAGAAATCTAAAAGACAATCTGTGAAATGGGAGGAGATATTTGTAAATGACATATTTGATAAAGGGTTAAATTCCAAAATATCCAAAGAGATACAACTCAACACCAAAACCCCAAATAATGCCATTACAAATGGGCAGAACACATGAACAAACATTTTTCCAAAGAAAACACACAATTGGCCAGTGGACACATGAAAAGAAGCTCAACATCACTCGTCATCAAGTAAATGCAAGTCAAAACCACAATGAGATAACACCTCATATTTATCAGAATAGCTAAACACACACACATGCACACACACACACACACACACACACACACACACAGGAAATAAGCCTCATTCAAGAGAGTGTGGAGAAAAAGGAGTCCTCATGCACTGGTGGTGGGAATGAAACTGGTGTAGTCACTGTGGAAAACAGTATGGAGTTTTCTCAAAAAATTAAAAATAGAATTATCATATGATACAGAAATTCCAATCCTGGGCATAATACTATATGTTGCCTAGAATCATATTCATATACAGTATAGTTGCTAGTACTAAAAAACAAAACAAAAGTCACTTCCTTTTTAAAATAAAATAAAACTTTAATCTCCAGGGCTTGTAGATTGAGAATGGTCTCCAAGTGGGATTGGGTGGCCAGACTATTCAAGATCCCCTTTATCTTCTAGAGCTCTTTGTGGTCATCTCTGTCACCATGCTGACCTCCTTGCTACTCTGTAGTGTAGCTGGGAACAGGAGAAACTATTCGAAGAGAATTTTAGAAGAATCAAGAGGTTAACAGGAAGGAAAGACCCACACACATATCCAACTAGGTAATCTAGTTTGGGGGAATTTGGCTGGCTCAGTTCAAAATCTTTAAAAAAAAAGATTTTATTTATATATTTGAGAGAGAGCATAACAGGGGGACAAGGAGACTCCTCCCTGAGCCAGGAACCCGATTCAATCCCAAGATCCTGGGATCATGACATAACCCAAAAGCAGATACTTAACCAAGTCAGCCACCCAGGCACCCTGAACATGTGACTCTTGATCTCAAGGCTATGAGTTCAACCCCCATATTGGATATAAAGATCACTAAAAATAAGTAAATAAATAAATAAATAAACTTTAAAAAATGCGATTTTAAAAAAAGATAATCTACTTTTACCATTTGGGACTCACTGTGATGCCTCAGGCAAGCTTCTTAGTCTCTCTTGTGTTTCTATCTCCCATTATGAACATGAAAGAGAGTGCTGTGTGTTAGTAGGGTGATAGTTAAAGACAAGGAGGCTGGAGTCAGATCACTGGAATTCAAACTCCTGTACTCCCAATTCCTGGCTGGAATCATCTTGGGCACATGGCTTCAAGTTCTTGGGTAAAGTGGATAAAACAATAACTTGAGGTTTGTCAGTAATTTTCCAATTCCACCTGGAAGAAAGAGTATTCTGAGAGTCTGGGTGTCTAGGTCATATATTTTTTTAATTTTTTCGAAGCTTTTATTTATTTATTTGACAGAGAGAGACACAGCAAGAGAGGGAACACAAGCTGGGGGAGTGGGAGAGGGAGAAGCAGGCTTCCTGCTGAGCAGGGTTTCCAATGCAGGGCTTGATCCCAGGAACCCTGGGATAATGACCCTGAGCCTAAGGCAGATCCTTAATGACTGAGCCACCCAGGCACCCCTAGGTCAGATCTCTTAGAGAGAAGTATTTCTGTAGTGGGACAAAGGGATCTACTTAGGTCATGATAGCTGCCTGAGATTTCTCTCAAGAGTCAATTTTCAAGATTCTGGGGCAAGATGGTGGGGGAGTGGAGACCTAAATATCATCAGGTCCCAGAAGTTCAGCTAGATAGTTATCAAACCATTCTTAACACGTACAAACTCAACAGGAGATCAAAGAGAAGAATAGCAGCAATTCTAGGAACAGAAAAGCAACCAGTTTCTGGAAGGTAGGACGTGTGGAGAAGTGAATCTGAGGTGATATATGGGAAGATAGACGGTGGGGAGGAGGGGCCGGCTCCTGGCAAGTGGCAGAGCAGCAGAGCACAAAATCAGAACTTCTAGAAGTCTGTTCCACTGAGGGACATCACTCCAGAGGCTAAGTGGGGGGTGGGGACAGGGACAGTGTGGTCTTAGGACCCATAGGGTCACAAAAAGACCAGGGGGATCTGACCAGGGGTGGCAGTGCTCCCAGGTATTGGAGCAGGGAAGTCGGTGGCAGAAACAGAGGCAACAAGATGCTCTCAACTCAGGTTTACCTTAAACCATGATCTGAGGCACCATCAGGACACTGCTCTTCAAGCAGGAACCCCATGGGTGGTAGATCTGGGAAGACTCACCTTCCTCCTCTAGGAGGAGTGGCATGGGAATGTGCTGCAAGAATCTGCTGTGTTTGGAGACTCTAAATGGCGCCATGCACCAGAGATAGAAATGTTTGGCCACAGGCTGGGTGAGCATAGAGTGTGGCCAGAAACCAGGGAGATGGGAGGGATTAACTGCTTTTCTCTCAGGGCACACTGAGGAATGAGGCCCTGAGCCTTCAGCTCCTACAGGCCAGAGATTGGGAGGCCGCCATTTTCATGCCTGTCCTCCAAAGCTGTACAGAAAGCATTCAGGGAAAAAAAAGCTCCCAACAGCAAACATGAGCAGATTGCTTTGCCTGGCCTCTGGCAATGGCAGTGAGATTCTACCTCAGGCAAAGACATTTGAGAATTACTGCAACAGGCCCCTCTCCCAGAAGATTAGCAAGAAAACCAGCCAAGACCAATTTCACTTAGCAATGAGAACTGTGGAACTCCAGAGCTAGGGGAAAGCAACACACAGAATTCACGTCTCCCCCCCCCCCCTCATTCTTTTGTCTTTCAAAGTTAAATTTTTTTTTTAAAGATTTTATTTATTTATTTGACAGAGAGAGATCACAAGTAGGCAGAGAGGCAGGCAGAGAGAGGAGGAAGCAGGCTCCCTGCTGAACAGAGAGCCTGATGCGGGACTCAATCCCAGGACCCTGAGATCATGACCTGAACCGAAGGCAGCGGCTTAACCCACTGAGCCACCCAGGCGCCCCAAAGTTAAATTTTTTAAATTTTATTTTTTTCTCATTCTATTTTTAAAAATTTTCCTCCTTCTTATTTTAACCATTTAAACCACTCTTTCATATTGATACCTTTTAAAAAAATCTTTTAAAATTTTCATTGTTATAGTCATATTCTAACCTTTCATTGTCTTTAACTTTATTTTTTGTATACATATAGGTTTTTCTTTCTTTAAAATTTTGGGATACAGTTTCTTCTAACAGATCAAACTATAACCTAAATCTAGGACATGGCTTTGTTCTGATCTCCAGCTCAATCACATTCTTTCCTCTTTTTTTTTTCTTTCTCAACCAACTTCTTATCTTATCAATTTCTTTTTTAGAATCTTTTAAAATTTTCATTTTTACAGTCATATTCCATCTCTTCATCATATTTATCCTTATTATTTTTTTGTGTATATATATATATTATATATATAAAAATGTGTGTGTGTGTACACATACACACACACACACACACACACACACACACAAGTTTTTCTTTCCTTATAATTTTGGGAGCATTTTCTTCTAACAGAGCAAAATACACCCAAAATCAAGTGTGTGGCTCTCTTCTGTTCACCAGTCTAATATTATATATGTGTGTATACACACACATACATATATATATATATAATTTTTTTCCACCTTTTTTCTACCCCTGGTTTTAGGTTTCTTCCGATTTGGTTAGTGTATTTTTTTCTGGGGTTGTTGCTACCCCTTTAGTATTTTATTATCTCATTCATCTATTCTTATCTGGATAAAATGACAAGGTGGAAAAACTCAGCTTGAAAAAAAAGAAGAAGAGGAAGTACCTCTAAGTACCTCTTAGAGTACCTCTTGGGCTAGGGACCTAATCGATATGGACATTAGTAAGATGTCAGACTAGAGTTCAGAATGACAATAATCAAGGTGCTAGCTGGGCTCAAAAAAAGCATGGAAGGTACTAGAGAATCCCTTTCTGGAGAAATAAAATCCCATTCTGGAGAAATAGATAAACTAAAATCTATGCAAGTTGAAATTTAAAAAAGGTATTAATGAGGTGCAATAAAAAATGGAGGCTCTTACTGCTAGGATAAATGAGGCAGAAGAGAGAATTAGTGATATAGAAGACCAAATATTGGAGAGTAAAGAAGCTGAGAAAAAGAGAGATAAACAACTACTGGACCATGAGGGGAGAATTCGAGAGGCAAGTGATACCATAAGATGACACAATATTAAAATAATTGGGATCCCAGAAGAAGGAGAAGAAAGAGGGAGAGAGGCAGAAAGTATATTGGAGCAAATTATAACAGAGAATTTCCCTAATTTAGCAAAAGGAACAAGCATCAAAGTCCAGGAAGCACAGAGAACCCTTCTCAACATCAATAAAAATAGGTCAATACCCTGTCATCTAATAGTAAAACTTAGAAGTCTCAGTGACAAAGAGAAAATCCTGAAAACAGCTCAGGACAAGAGGTCTGTAACATACAATGGTATAAATATTAGATTGACAGCAGACCTATCTACAGAGACCTGGCCGACCATAAAGGACTGGCATGATATATTCAGAGCACTAAATGAGGAAAACAGGCAGCCAAGAATACTATATACAGCTAGGCTGTCATTGATAATGGAGAGATAAAATCCTCCAGGACAAACAAAAAGTAAAAGAATTTGCAAACAACAAACCAGCTCTACAGGAAAATTAAAAAGGGTCCTCTAAGCAAAGAGAGAGCCTAAAAGTAGTAGACCAGAAAGGAACAGAGACAATATACAGTAAGAGTCACCTTACAGGCAATACAATGGCACTTAATTCATATCTTTCAATCGTTACCATGAATGTAAATGGGCTAAACACCCCAATCAAAAGGCACAAAGTATTAGGATGGATAAAAACAAAACAAAACAAAATAAAACAAGACCCATCAATATACTGTCTGCAAGAAACTAATTTTAGACCTAAAGGTACATCTAGATTTAAAGGGAGGGGGTGAAAAATAATTTGCCATTTTAATGGACATCAATAGAAAGCTGGTGTGGCAATCCTTATATCAGATAAATTAGATTTTAAGCCAAGACTATAACAAGAGATGAGGAAGGACACTCTATCATATGTAAAGGGTCTGTCCAACAAGAAGATCTAACAATTTTAAATATCTATGCCCCTAACATGGGAGCAGCCAATTATATAAACCAATTAATAAAATAAAAAAAAACATGGACAATAATGCAATAATAATAGAAGACTTTAACACCCCTCCTCACTGAAATGGACAGATAATCTAAGAGAAAGATCAATAAGGAAACAAAGGCTTTAAAGGACACACTGGACTAGAAGACATCATAGATATATTCAGAACATTCCATCCCAAAGCAACAGAATACACATTTTTCTGTAGTGCACATGGAACATGCTCCAGAATAGATCACATCCTGGATCACAAATCAGGTCTTAACCAGTACCAAAAGATTGGGATCATTCTCTGCATATTTTCAGACCACAATGCTTTGAAACTAGAACTCAAAACCACAACAGTAAAGTTGGAAAGAACTCAAATACATGGAGACTAAAGAGCATCCTACCAAAGAATGAATGGGTCAACCAGGAAATTAAAGAAGAATTTAAAAAATTATGGAAACAAATGAAAATGAAAACACAACTGTTCAAAATCTTTGGACACAGCAAAAGCGGTCCTGAGAGGAAAGTATACAGCAATACAAGCCTTTTTCAAAAAACAAGAAAGGTCTCAAGTACAGAACCTAACCCTACACCTAAAGGAGCTGGAGAAAGAATAGCAAAGAAAGCCTAAACCCAGCAGGAGAAGAGAAATAATAAAGATCAGAGCAGACATCAATGAAATAGAAACAAAAAACCCAACAGAACAAATCAACTACGAGCAGGTTCTTTGAAAGAATTAATAAGATTGATAAACCCCTGGCCAGACTTATCAAACAGAAAAGAGAAAGGACCCAAATAAATAAAATCATGAATGAAAGAGGAGAGATCACAGCTGACACCAAAGAAATACAAACAATTATAAGAACATATTATGAGCAACTCTATGCCAACAAATTTGACAATCTGGAGGAAATGGATGCATTCCTAGAGACATATAAACCACCACAACGGAACCAGAAAGAAATAGAAAACCTGAACAGACCCATAAGCAGTAAAGAGATTGAAGCAGTCATCAAAAATCTCCCAACAGACAAGAGCCCAGGGCCAGGCAGCTTCCCAGGGGAAGTCTACAAAACATTTAAAAAGGAATTAATTCTTATTCTCCTGAAACTGTTCCAAAAAATAGAAACAGAAGGAAAACTTCCAAACTCATTTTATGAGGCCAGCATCACCTTGATCCCAAAACCAGACAAGGATCCCATCAAAAAAGAGAATTACAGACCAATATCCTTGATGAACATAGATGTGAAAATTCTTACTAAAATACTAGCCAATAGGATCCAACAGTACATTAAAAGGATTATTCACCATGACCAAGTGTGATTTATTCCAGGGCTGCAATGTTGGTTCAACATCCACAAATCAATCAGTGTGATACAATACATTAATAAAAGAAAGTACAAGAACCATATGATACTCTCAATAGATGCTGAAAAAGCATTTGACAAAGTACAGTATCCTTACCTGATAAAAACTCTTCAAAGTGTAGGGCTAGAGGGTACATACCTCAATATCATCAAAGACATCTATGAAAAGCCCACTGCTTTCTCAATGGAGAAAAACTGAGAGCTTTTCCCCTAAGGTCGGGAACACAGCAGGGATGTCCATTATCACCACTGCTATTCAACATAGTACTAGAAGTCCTAGCCTCAGCCATCAGAAAACAAAAAGAAATTAAAGGCATCCAAATTGGCAAAGAAGTCAAACTATCACTCTTTGCAGATGATATGAAAATATATGTGGAAAACCCAAAGGACTCCACTTCAAATCTGCTAGAACTTGTACAGGAATTCAGTAAAGTGTCAGGATATAAAATCAATGCACAGCAATCAGTTGCATTTCTTTACACCAACAACAGGACAGAAGAAAGAGAAATAAAGGAGTCAATCCCATTTGCAATTTTACCCAAAACCATAAGATACCTAGGAACAAACCTAACCAAAGAGGCAAAGAATCTATGCTCAGAAAACTATAAAGTACTCATGAAAGAAATTGAGGAAGACACAAAGGAATGGAAAAACGTTCCATGTTCATGGATTGGAAGAGAACAAATATTGTGAAAATGTCTATGTTACCTAATGCAATCTATACGTTTAATGCAATCCCTATCAAAATATCATCCTTTTTTTTTTTTTTCCAAATAACTAGAACAAATAATCCTAAAATTTACATGGAACCAGAAAAGATCCTGAATAGCCAGAGGAATGTTGGAAAAGAAAACCAAAGGCAGTAGGATCACAATTCCAGACTTCAAGCTCCGTTACAAAGCTGTCATCATCAAGACAGTATGGCACTGGCACAAAAACAGACACATAGATCAATGGAACAGAATAGAGAGCCCAGAAATGGACCCTCAACTCTGTGGCCAACTAATCTTCAACAAAGCAGGAAAGAATGTCCAATGGAAAAAAGACAGTCTCTTCAACAAATGGTGTTGGAAAAATTGGACAGCCACATGCAGAAGAATGAAACGGACCATTTCCTTATACCACACACAAAAATAGACTCAAAATGGATGAAAGACCTCAATGTGAGAGAGGAATCCATCAATATAGTTGAGGAGAACACAGGCAGCAACCTCTTTGACCTCAGCTGCAGTAATTTCTTCCTAGGAACATAGTCAAATGCAAGGGAAGCAAGGGCAAAAATGAACTATTGGGGGGGCGCCTGGGTGGCTCAGTGGGTTAAGCTGCTGCCTTCGGCTCAGGTCATGATCTCAGGGTCCTGGGATCGAGTCCCGCATCGGGCTCTCTTCTTGGCAGGGAGCCTGCTTCCTTCTCTCTCTCTCTCTGCCTGCCTCTCCATCTACTTGTGATTTCTCTCTGTCAAATAAATAAATAAAATCTTAAAAAAAATGAACTATTGGGACTTCAACAAAATCAAAAGCTTTTGCACAGCAAAGGAAATAGTCAATAAAACCAAAAGACGACGACAGAATGGGAGAGGATATTCACAAATGACATATCAGATAAAGGGCTAGTATCCAAAATCCACAGAGAGCCCTATGTGGGGCCTGATTCCAGGACCCTGAGATCATGACCCGAGCCGAAGGCAGAGGCTTAACCCATGAGCCATCCAGGCACCCCAAGAAATGAGACTTATTAGTCCCCAGAGTGTTTTCCAATACTAAGGCAAGAAGTAATATGTAGGAGCAGGTACAATTAAGGCATAAAGGAGGATCCATAAAGTCCCCAGGGTTCATGCAAGACACACAGAGGAGGCCTTCTCTCCCTAGCAAGGAACTTATCAAACTCAACACCCAAAGAACAAATAATCCAATCAAGAAATGGGCAGAAGACGAGAACAGACATTTCTGCAAAGGGGACATCCAAATGGCCAACAGACACACGAAAAATTGCTCCACATCACTCAACATCAGGGAAATCCAAATCAAAACCACAGTGAGATACATCACACACCAGTCAGAATGGCTAAAATTAACAAGTCAGAAAATGACAGATGTTGGTGAGGAGGTGGCAAAAGGGGAACTCTCCTACCCTGTTGGTGGGAATGTAAGCTGGTGCAGCCACTCTGGAAAACAGTATGGAGGTTTCTCAAAAAGTTGAAAATAGAGCTACCCTCTGACCCAGCAATCACACTACTGGGTATTTACCCTAAAGATATAAATGTAGTAATCCAAAGGGGCATGTGTACCAGAATGTTTATAGCAGCAATGTCCATAATAGCCAAACTATAGAAGGAACCTTGATCTCCATCAATAGATGAATAGATAAAGATGATGGAGTATGTGCATATATATATATATGTGCATATATATATATAAATATATATATATATCGGAATACTCAGCAGTCATCAAAAAAACCTGAAATCTTGCCATTTGCAAAGATGTGAATGGAGCTAGAGGGTATTATGCTAAGTGAAACAAGTCAATCAGAGAAAGATAATTATCATATAATCTCTCTGATATGAGGAATTTGAGAGGCAGGGTGGGGGGTTGTAGGGGGAGGGGAGGGAAAAAAATGAAACAAGATGGGACTGGAGAGGGAAACAAACCATAAGAGACTCAATCTCAGGAAACAAACTGAGGGTTGCAGGGTAGGGGTGGGGAGGGATAGGGTGGCTGGTGACATTGGGGATAGTATGTGCTCTGGTGAGTGCTGTGAATTGTTTAAGACTGATGATTTACGGACCTGAAGCAAATGATACATCACATGTTTTTTTTTTTTTTTTTTTTTTTTTTTAAAGAGCCAATTTCTGGCCCTCTAATTCTACATTTCCCCTGAGCAACCACTTAATCAATAATTTGGTTCTCCACCTGGGCTTTTTTTCTGCAGACCCTAGGTCTGGAATTTCAGTTTATATATCATCATATAAAAATGGTCCTAAGTGTATACTATTTGTGCTCATTTACCCCCCCAGTCCCCAGTAATTCCTTAGTAAATTAATAACATTTCTGAATATAACAAGACTATTTAATTTTAAAGTATGCCATATTTGATTTGTGACTAAAAGTAAATCCTGTTGCATTTTGACATGATCTAGAAAAAAAATTACACTAATATTTTTTTGCCTAGAAAAGTTGTCATTTGAAATAATGACATCTATAGAAACTGATCCCACATCAGGGATTCTGGTGTTCGTGGTTATCACGGAAATCCTCTTGGGGAATACTGGTGTGCAAGTTATGCCTCAGAGTTTGTCCTAACACATGGCAAAGAAACTGGATTTTTACACATTCCTGCACCAGTCTCTCATGGGCTTGGGGTCACCTGGGGAGAGTGTAAACTCCCAGGCACTAGAATGTCACCTAGCAGGCAAGTGGCACCTGTAACTCTAGGATACAGGTGCGGGCCCTTAGAAACAAAAGCACACAGAAGCTGAGGAGGGCAACATAGGATCAGTAAAAAAAAAAAATCTTCAGGGCGCCTGGGTGGCTCAGTGGGTTAAGCCTCTGCCTTCGGCTCAGGTCATGATCCCAGGGTCCTGGGATTGAGCCCCACATCGGGCTCTCTGCTCAGCAGGGAGCCTGCCACCCCCTCTCTCTGCCTGCCTCTCTGCCAACTTGTGATCTTTGTCTGTCAAATAAATAAATAAAATCTCAAAAAAAAAATCTTCAGTATTCTGGCTGAGCACCAACAGTGTCTGTCTCAGAAAATTACAGTGCTTGATCTCCATTATCTTCTCTCCATTTTTTTTCTTGAAAGCATTTTCATTATCAATAATTTCTTCGGCCAACATTTCAAGGCTAATAGAATCAAGGAACAGTTTTACATGACTTACTTAGTCTTCAGTGTTTTGGAACTGTTCTTAAAACTGAACCAGTTTTAGATAAATATTTAAATGTGATTTTTCAAAACACATTCGAGTCTGTAGTGGAAATATAATTATTTAATTACATGTAGTCTCTTCTATATACAATAATTTTCTTTTTTTAAAAGTTTTACTTTTTTTTTTTTAAAGATTTTATTTATTTATTTGTCAGAGAGAGAGAGCACAGGCAGACAGAGTGGAAGGCAGAGTCAGAGGGAGAAGCAGGCTCCCTGTAGAGCAAGGATCCCGATGTGGGACTCGATCCCAGGACGCTGGGATCATGACCTGAGCTGAAGGCAGCTGCTTAACCAACTGAGCCACCCAGGCGTCCCTAAAAGTTTTACTTATTTAAGCAATCTCTTCAACGAAAATGGGGCCCAAACTCATGATTCTGAGATTGAGTCTCGTGCTCTTCCAACTGAGCCAGCTAGGCGCCCCCAGTGATTTTTTTAATAGTCAATTAAATTGTAATTTCTAGGTGAAGTATGTTTCCAAAATCTCATATATCTTAAAATAAATGACAGTGTTCTTAACAAGCTTACATTAAATCACTTTTAATTTTAAATAAGTAATAAACATATATTCGACTTCTTGGCTAATCAAGTGTTCAGAGTACTCCAAGGAATACTAAGTTACTTTAAGTTTTTCACATCATTTAAAAAGAATGTTTAAAATGTACATTAGGGGTGCCTGGGTGGCTCAGTGGGTTAAAGCCTCTGCCTTCGGCTCAGGTCATGATCCCAGGGTCCTGGGATTGAGCCCCACATGGGACTCTCTGCACAGTGGGTAGCCTGCTTCCCCCCACACTCTGCCTACCCTTCTACCTAGTTGTGATCTCTGTCAAATAAATAAATAAAATCTTAAAAAAAATAAAATGTACATTAAAATTGACTATAAAAACCACAGTCTAGACTCCCTGTACAAATTATTTCTATTTCTAAATATGCTTAGAATGTATGGGACTTTTTTTTTTTTTAGTGTAATCTCTTCACCTAACATGGGTGAAGCTCAAACTCATGACCTGAGACTAAGAGTCACAGGCTCTACTGACTTAGCCAGCCAAGTGCCTTTAGACTTTCAAACTTCTTCTTCTTCTTCTTCTTTTTTAAGATTTTTATTTATTTATTTTAGAGAGAAAGAGAGAGAGAGAGAGAGCAAGTGGGGAATTGGGGGATGGAAAAGTTACAGGGAGAGGGAGAGAAAGAATCTTAAGCAGAATCCCCATTGAATACGGAGCCCAAAGAGGGGCTCAATCCCATGACCCTGAGATCATGGCTCTGAGATCACAACCCGAGCTGAAATCAAGAGTCAGGTGCTCAATGCACTGAGCCACTGAGGCACCCAGACTTTCAAACTTCTTGAACATAAGGCTAAGAAGCAAGAAGCCTTTTTTTTTTTTTTTTAATTACAGGAAATTTGAAAATACAAAAAATAATTTTAAAATTACCTGAATTCTACCACTTAAAACCATGTTATCATTTGGTTTCTTTTCTTTGAGATTTTTTTTTTAATCATAAAAGTCATAGAAATTCCACCTTTAATAACGGTGGGATCTATAATCGGTGGAATAGGTAATCTGGACAAGTTCTCTCTCTGAGGACAACTAGAAAAGTAGAATAAATTTTATATATAATTATATACACACACATATATAAAGTGAATAAAGTATATATCCACACACATATAAGTATGTAATGTAAGTATATAAAGTATATATATACTTTATCTATATTCATGTATATGCAGGCTTTGGAGCTAAAAGCAGTGAAAACTTAGAGAACCCAGATCCAGGAGAACATGAGGAGTCTGGAGAAGGTGTGTGGCATTCAGGAAGGGGTATGTAGGAAGGGGTAGCTGAGATGTAGAGAGGCAGAGCAGCACTCTGATAGCCTTGGTGGGCTATAGTGATAAAAATGTAGGGATCCACCAAGTAGTGTAGAAGGACAGTCCTGATAAACCTTCTACACTTTGGTTTGGGATTTCCTAAAATCTATTCCCTACAAAGTAGCAAGAGTGACACTTCTAAAATTTGTTAGATCATGGTACTCCTGCTTAAAACTCCCTGGTGTCTTTCAACCTCAGAGTAAAGGATAAAATAAGGAAAAAAAAAAAAAAAGGACAAAAGGCCTACAAGACTCCTACACTAGCAGTTTCCACCCTATCTTGAGGTTCAAAGGACCCAATCCTTTCTTTTTAAAATTTAAAATCCAGTTAGTTAACATACAGTGTAATATTAGTTTCAGGTGTACACTGTAGTGATTCATCACTTCCATACAACACCCAGTGCTCATCACGACTGCACTCCTTAATCCCCACCACCTATTTCACCCACCCCTCCTGCCCCCGGAACCATCGGTTTGTTCTCCATAGTTAAGTTTGTTTCTTGGTTTGCCTCTCTCTCTCTCTTTCTTTTTTTCACCTTTCCTCATTTGTTTTGTTTCTTAAATTCCACATATGAGTGAAATCATATGTTATTTGTTTTTCTCTGATGACTTATTTTTTTTTAAAGATTTTATTTATTTGACAGACAGAGATCACAAGTAGGCAGAGAGGCAGGCAGAGAGAGAGGAGGAAGCAGGCTCCCCGCTGAGCAGAAAGCTGGATGCGGGTTTTGATCCCAGGACACTGGGATCATGACCTGAGCTGAAGGCAGGGGCTTTAACCCACTGAGCCACCCAGGTACCCCTCTGATGACTTACTTAACTCAGCATAATACTCTCTAGCTCCATCCATGTCATTGCAAATTTCATTCTTTTTTATGGATGAGTAATATATTCCATTATATATATATAGATGGATATATACATATATATCTCTGTATATCTCCATATACATAAAACACATCATCTTTCTCTATTAATCAGTCAATGGACACTTGGATTGTTTCCATAATTTGGCTATTGTAACTAATGTTGCTGTAAACACAGGAGTGCATGTTTCCCTTTGAATTAACATTTTTGTATTCTTTGGGTAAATACCAAGTAGTGCAATTGCTAGATCATAGGGTAGTTCTATTTTTAACTTTTTTTTTTTTTAAAGATTTTATTTATTTATTTGACAGAGAGAAATCACAAGTAGATGGAGAGGCAGGCAGAGAGAGAGAGAGAAGCAGGCTCCCTGCTGAGCAGAGAGCCCGATGCGGGACTCGATCCCAGGACCCCGAGATCATGACCTGAGCCGAAGGCAGCGGCTTAACCCACTGAGCCACCCAGGCGCCCTATTTTTAACTTTTTGAGGAGCCTCCATACTGTTTCCCAGAGTGACCATACCAGTATGCATTCCCACCAACAATGTAAGATCATTCCCCTTTCTCCACATCCTTGCCAACACCTCTTTCTTGTGTTGTTCATATCAGCCATCCTGACAGGTGTTGAGGTGACATCTCCTTGTAGCTTTGATTTGCATTTCCTTGATGATAAGTGATGTTGAGCATCTTCTCATGTGTCTGTTTGCTATCTGTATGTCTTCTTTGGAAAAATGTCTATTCATGTTCTCTGCCCATTTTTAAAAAAAAGATTTTATTTATTTATTTGACAAGAGAGACACAGCGAGAGAGGGAACACAAGCAGGGGGAGTGGGAGAGGGAGAAGCAGGCTTCCCACTGAGCAGGGAGCCTAATGCGGAGCTCCATCCCAGGGCCTTGGGATCTTGACCTAAGCCAAAGGCAGATGCTTAATGACTGAACCACCCAGGCACCCCCTCTGCCCATTTTTAATTAGATTATTTGTTTTTGGGGTCAACACCCTCTTTTTTAATTTTTTTTTTTTTTTTTTTTTTTTTGAGAGAGAAAGCAAACACATGTATGCGAGTAGGGAGGGGAAGATTGAGAGAGAGAATCTCAGATAGGCTCCACACCTGGTGTGGAGCCCAGTGCAATTGAGCACAGGGCTCAATCTCATGACTCTGAGGTCATGACCTGAGCCAAAATCAAGAGTCTGACACCTAACCAACTGAGCCACCCAGGCGCTCCCAACACCCTCTTTTTATAATAAAAATTTATAATGCCCTCTTTACTTTCATAATAAATGTATATATAACAACTAATCTACAAATATAATTTCAGAAAAATCAATATAATGCCCAAACTGTAATATAAAGGAAATATAAAAGTAATCTATAACAAAACAATATGTATTTAAATATGTAAATTTCTGCATATAACTAGTACAGATGATCTAATGAAGTGATAAATAGTGTTTATACTTGTCTGTAGAATAACTGTAAATACAGCCTGATACAGGTGTGTATGTTATCAGCAACTCGAATATCATAAATGGTGTTGCCATCGATGATATGATTTCTTTTTTTTTTAAGATTTTAAAATTTATGTATGTATGTATTTATTTATTTATTTATTCGTTTATTCGTTTATTTATTTATAAGTTAAAGAGACACAGTGAGAAAGGGAACACAAGTAGGCGGAGTGGGAGAGAGAGAAGCAGGCTTCCTGCTGAGCAGGGAGCCTGATGCGGGGCTCCATTCCAGGTCCAGGGATAATGACCTGAGCCGAAGGCAGAGGCTTATTGACTGAGCCACCCAGCACACCAATGATCTGATTTCTGAACGGTTTAAAAAATCTTAGCAAAGTTCCAAACTAGATAAACAACCTTACCTTCATTTGCAAAGTAGTCACACTCCTAGAGAATATGGTATATATTAAAATCATACCAAAAGTAGTTTGTGTTTATATGTGAAATGTAGTTCTAGGCTCATATAATAAAACATTCTTTCCTCCTTTCACTGTGACGATACATTTGGAAGTTGTGTTAAACACAGGACAATTCCCCACTGAGTCGGACTGTCCCACATAGTTGCAGGATTTCTGGCAGTCTTGAAATGCAGGTAGTCATGAAATACAGGTAGCACCCCTGCCATCATTGTGACAATCAATAACACCCCACGATTTTCAAAATGGTCCCCCAAGACAGAGGAACACCTTCACTGCCTTTGAGTCTCACTCTTACCAGGAACTGAGGGGCATAGTTACCTCCCCGAGTTCATTTCCCACTGTTTTTCCTTCTTCCTGCCTTTGACCTCCTTGCTGTCTTGGAATACAATTACCCGTGCTCCAGCTTTAGGCTCTTTGCAGTGGCTATTCTCTCTGCCTGGAATGATCTTCCTCCAAAGACATGACTCGCTCCCTCACCTCCATTGAGTCTTTGCTCAAATGTCACCTTCTCAGTGGGACCTTCCTAGACCCTTTATTTAAAATTTAAAATTCCCCCATCCTTGCCCTTGGCATTCCCTCTTCTTCCTTTCTCCATTTATTTTATCCCCATAAGAGCACCATCTGCCAGTCCCCATGTTTCACTTATTTATTTACTCTTTATCTGACCACCTTCACCGCCAGAAGTCATAAGTCTAGTGCAGTTAGTTTTCTTGTCTGTTTTGTCTATTGCGGTGTTCAATAAATATCAGTGGAAGGGGAGGAAAGGCAAAAAAAAAAAAAAAAAAAAAAAAGGGAAAGGAAAGAGAGGGAGAGAGTGAGGGAGGGAAGTGGGCTTCCAAAAAGTCGTGAAGGGGTATGAGACCCAGATCTGTCTTCTCACCCTCAACTATCTAGCGGGTTCAGAAATGCATTGGCTGTTGCTTCCTTGCGCCAAAGACTGTCTCATATTTCCTCCTTTTGGAAACTGGGCAGAGACAGAGTTTCTGATCCCTTGTTTATCTGGCACTGCAATACTAGTTATTAGTCAGTGGATTAGTCAGTGGAGTCTATTCCTGTTTCTTAAAGTTGCTGTAAATGGAGAGGTTAATTTTGAGTTGAGAGTTGGTGAGAACCTCTACAAGCCATATTAACCCAAAGCCAATAGACTACAAATGGTTGTAAGTAAAGGAACATGGCTTAGAGCCCTTGATCTCCTTATAATGTGGTGCATTTATGGACCTGAAAACTCACAACTAAATGGAAACATCAGACCTTATTATGGATATAGAAGACTTTTCAAGGGATGTTGTGAGTTAGTCACAGGAGGCAGGTTTTAATAATAGCTATTGTGAAAGTGCCTATAAAATAGGACTAAATAAACAGGGGTTTAATAAACAAAGAAATCACACAGTGAAATTCCAGTCATTTGTATCAACTGCTATACCAAATGATATCTGGAAGCTCCTGTCTTCCCTTGCAATTTCATGAGCTGAAGCGTACATCTTAAACAAAACAAGTTCACCTAAGGACTATATATTATTACCTTCCACAAAACAACCTCCGATGTTTTAGAAAGAAATGAAGAATATTGCAGGTGCCTCTCATTGGAAACGGAAGGAACTAATAGTGTGTTCCATTCTTGCTTCTTCCTCCAAAGCAGGGTTTTGTTTTGTTTTGTTCCTATGGCAAAAGTCAGTAATATGAAAATTAATGGGATTGTCCCATATGTGTTTGTGGTAGGCAGAACAATGGCCCCTCTGAAGGTGTCCATGTCCCGAATCCTGTGATATTTATACCTGAATCCTGTGATATTTATATAGTAAGTTACAAAGCAAAGGGGAACTAAGGTTCCAGGTGGAATTAAGTTTGCTAAGCAGCCAACCTTGAAATGGGGAGATTATCTGGTGGGCTCAATGTAATCACAAGAGTCCTTTAAATATGACAGGGATGCAGAAGAGCGTGAGGGTCAGAGAGATGGGCACATAAGAAGGATTTGACTTAACAAATTCAAAATTTGAAGAGGGAAGAGGGGGACAATCTAAAGAATGTGGACAGCCTCCTAGAGCTTTCAGGAAAGGCAAGAAAACAGATTCTACCCAAGATCCTCCAGAGAGGAATGTAGCCCTGCTAATATTTAGATTTTAGTGCAGTGAGACCTTTGTTGGACTTCTGACTTACAGATCTGTAAGATAATAAATATGCATTGTGTTAAAGCACTAAGTTTGTGGTAATTTGTTACAGCAACAATAAGAAACTAATACAGTACTGTTCTGCTGTCTCCGTTTGTCATTTAACGTCCCCCACAGCAGTTACTCTCTCTCCTACTCCAAACCCCCAGAGCTCTAGTTCTCCTTTCTGCTGTCAGTTTGTGAATCACTAGTGGTTCTCAGTAGGGCAATTTTGCTCTCTCTTCCCACCCCCAAGGGGACATTCGTCAATGTCTGGAGACTGTTTTGGTTGTCACAACTGGGGACTGGGAGGTTTGGTATTGGCATCTAGTGGGTAAAAGCCAGGGATAAAACCCTATAACACACAGGACAGCCCTCTACAACAGGATTATCTAGACCAAAATGTCAATAGCGCCACTCTTGGGGAAAATCTGCTGTGCGTACATATTGGCTTATATAATATCTGGGGTCAGAGGGACAACTGCCCACATTCAAAGAGTTTTTGTATCCTCCTTTCCCCACTGCTTCTCTCTTCCCGTCTACCCCTCTCTGGACACTCCAGCCCTTACTTGTTTTGGTTTTGCATTCTTTACATGATGAAGTCTCAGAGGGGCAATTCCCCCCAACCCTGGAAGTGAAAATCGTTTTTTAAGGAGCAAAAATACAGATATTACAATAGTTTGTGGCCCTTCAAAACTCAGCCTCACCCGAAAAACTCCTGTTCTTTAGTACTTCATTTCGCCCATTTTTTTAAGTACTCCTTTTTAAAAAATACTTTTTAATTTTAAAGTAAAAAGCCACCCAGCCACACTCTTCTGACCTCTTCTGCTAGATTTAAGGGGAATGTACTCATAAGGTGTTAGAACAGTTGTGGCGGTTAACAAAGAGTGTTAATGAACAAATGTTTTTGCGATCCAGTAAAGTCATTTTAAAATTTGCATGCTTATGTATTTTTAAAAATATACTTAAGATGAAGTACAAAATTATTGCTCAACCTGCTAACATCTGGTTTAAGATGTTTTGCCCTGGCTTACTTATTCCTTCATTTTTCCTAGGACAGGTCATTAATTTTAAGAAGGAAAATCTAATAGTGTGGCACAGTCATGAATATATAACCACAAATAATAAAAACTCTAAAATAGAATACGTTTAGTTTCACACCATGTAATACTTTTTCACTTTTGTTAAACAATGCTTCCAAAGGGTTAGTTAGGTGTACACACCAGCAACCTAATAAATATTTTATGAGACTAAATTTTTTGCCTTTTGAAGTTTATGTATTCATATTACAAATATTAACAATGCTATGAGACATTTCTAAATCTAGCTCATCAAAGAGTGGCGAGGTAATGACCTGACTTTGATATTAATCCAGAAGAAATGGGGAGGGTGTGTGTGTGCGTGTGGGTGTTTATCATTTGCTCCTTCCTTCCTTCCTTCCATCTTTTACATGCAAAAAACTTTTTCCACAAAGGAAAACCAAACATCTTCTCACCTTTCTTCGCCCCCAAACAAAGCACTCCAATAAAGCAAAACTAAACACCAAATGTAATGGTATCCTTATGTTTTGTCCTGGGTATAAAGTAAGAAGGATATATCCATCCTAGGCAGCTATGGGCCATGCTGTCATAATGACAAGTCTTTTATGATATTGGTTCTTTGAATGATTAAACGCTTATTCAGTGATTTGAATGATGTCATTCCATTGTGGTTCCTCTGGCTATTTTGCTTTCATACTGCAAATGTGTTAAAAATTTAAGTCCCAGCTTGAACTTTTATTTATGCTGAGATCAGCCCTGTGGATTGTCTTATTACGCAGGGCCTGCGGGGCAGCACTTTCCGGCAGGCAGCCAGCACTCTCAGGTCAGCAACAACTATTTCAGCTCAATTTATAAAGCAAAAGAAAGGGATTTGGTTGACCTGCAAGGATCGACTCTGTAAGAATGAATGCTAACCACAAGGGTGATTATTCACAGCTTGCCCAACTTCCTGAGAAAATAAAACATTCTTCAGAGATTTTCCCCCCTCTTTTAAATGAATGCATCCATTTCCTCTCTAGTTAAAAAAAAAAAAAAAAAAAAAAATCCAGAGAACTTCAGAAGACTTGGTACCTAATAGATTTTTATAGAATTTCTAAGAGTGTTTAAGAGATTCATGTAATCAATTATCTCTTAATCTTGAAAGGATGACGAGGGAAATAGTGGGGATCACACAGCGGGCTCCTTTCCCATCTCGTTTACCCATTCTTTCCCTGTTAAAGATTTCTCAGTTCTTCAGGTTTTCACATTTTGGGCAAAGATGAACTGTGTGTAGTCAGCATTCCAAGAGTAGAATGCAGCCTTTCTACTGCTTACCAAAACTTTTACCAGTCCGTACACTCAAAACTAGCTGGGAGCTTTGTTTTTCCTTTCCTCATTCTACCTGAGTGACTTTGTGGTGTCTGTATTTGTTCTCTATTGCTTCTATAAGAAGGTACCACAAATTTAGCATCAAATTGCAACCCAAATGTATTAATTTATAGGTCTGGAGGCTAGAAGTCCACAGTGGAGTTCTCTGGGCTAACATCCAGGCATCTGTAGAGTTGTATTCTTTTCCGGAGGCTCTAGGGAAAAATCCTTTCCCAGCTTCTAGAGGTTGCCCAAATTCCTTGTTTTGTGGCTGCCCTTCCATCTTCAAAGTCAGCAATGGCCTCTGTGGTCTTTCTCAGCCTGCATCACATGGACACTGACTTTCTGTCCTGCTCTTTTCCATTTAAAGAGCATGTCCGTGATTACATTGGGCCCCCCAGGCTAATCTCTTTAGTTTAGGGTCAGCTGGCCTTATTCCATCTGCACCTTAATACTCCCTCATAATTTAGCATAAGATAATCACAGATTCTGGGGAATCTCGTTACAGAATACGGACATATTTGGGGGGCCATTATTCTGCTGAGCAGTGTCTTTGTCAGACAGGAATGAAACAACTCAGGTTTCAATTAGCAATAATCGCGCCTCGGATAAACCTCATTGGCTACGATACTACCACTGCGCAAAGCTACAACTCAGGTTTCAACCATATTGATCTCCTTCCTCAGTACACCTGCTCCTTCTTTCTGCTTTGGTCATCTCCACACAGACTTATCTTCTGGGATCTTTCGTAGCTTCATTTCTTCTCCATCCTTCCACGAGGCCCCCTTCTCAACTGCCTGCCCTCTACCGTATGAATTTCTACTCATTATCCAAACAAAATCCATCTCTTTAGTGATGACATTTCGGACTCTTCCATGACATGTGTCTCATTCCTCTATTTCAGCTCTTCCTACACATCATTTATTCATTCAATTCACAAATACTTATTTTGGAATAGCCACGTGTCAGGCAAATGGAATTCACCAGTGACCATGATGGACAGGGTCCCTGCTTCCATGTATCCCATATTTTAGTAGAGGTGACAATAAAGTAAATGAATAAAACAATTTCAGATAGTGACAAGAACTGCGGAACAAGGAGCAAAAGACATTAAATGGGGATCAAGGAAGTCTCCAGAAGGAAATAGAGATAAAGTGTGGATAAAATGTGGCTCCATGTGATGATCTGAGGGAAAATCATCCCAAGCAAGAAGGAAGCAAATGTAAAGGCTCTGAGCTGGGAGGATAGAGGAAAAGATAGGAGGACAATGAAGCAGGAATGCAAGGATAGTCAGGGAGAGGGTAGTGGGAGATGAGGCTGGAGACAGAGGCAGGGGCTGGGTCGGGTTAGATCTTCTAAGTCATGGGAACCTTGGTTTTATTCTATATGAAATGAACAGTATTGGAGGGCTTTATGCAGGGAGGCAACATAGTTTTAGATTAAAAAGAATCACTCAGAATGGAATATTGTGGGTGAGGGCTAGGTTAGAGCCTTGATGTCAGGACAGAGAAAAACCAGGTGGACCAGGGAAGTAGTTAGAGATGATGCAGCGTTGTAGTTATCTGCTTACTGGCAAAGTCTTAAATATCAACTGTGGCAAACGATTAAATACATCCAATTTAACCAATGCATTAAGTATATTGAATTTAGGGGCATCTGGGTAGTTCAGTTGGTTGCACATCAGACTCTTGATTTCAGCTCAGGTCATGGTTTGGAAGTTGTGAGATCAAGCCCCACATGGAGCTCCCATACTCAGTGGGGAGTCTGCTGGAGATTCTCTCTCTTCCCCTCTCCGTCCTCTCTTCCTCTCTAAAATAAATAAATAAATCTAAAAAAATTTTTTTAAAGTATACGCAATTTAATGAACATATTATGAAGACTGTAATAGTTCTTCTCCTTCATTAGAGGCCCTAGAGTTGTCTGAGTAGAGACTAGTATCTTTTCATCCTGAGGACTTACTATAGTGCCTGATATAAAGTGGGCATCTAAAAGTGCTAATGATAAATATTATCCTGTCATTTCTAGTTATTTATGGAGTAAGATATTTTGACTAGGCCTTTATCTTTTTCTTGATCAGCAGCTTGGAGACTCGGTTCAAAATGGGAAAAATGATTGGGACATTTGTTCAACAGTGGAGTAGCCCAGTTGTGAACCTTGTACAAATCCTGAAATATCTGAGGAGAATTTATCACATATTTTCCTGAGTTAGATTTTTTTTTTTTAAAACAGAAAACAACAGGCTTTAAAAAATCAAATTCATAATGAATATTATAGTAAAAATAAAACTTAAATTGGCTAAAATTGAACATGGTAAGATTTGTTGTTGACTCAAAAATAACAGAATTAAATCCTGGCAAATTGAAAATCTGCAAAATTTGATAAGGCAAATGGACGTGGAAGAAATAAGTTCTTGAAAGAAAGCTTAATGTGGGGAGCCTGAATGGCTTGGTCAGTTAAGCATCTGCCTTTGGCTCACGTCATGATCTCAGGGTCCTGTGATCCCATGGTGATGAGCAGGGAGTCTGCTTCTCCCTCTCCCTCTGCAGCTCCCTCTGCTTGTGCTCTCTTCCTCTCTGTCAAATAAATAAATAAAATCTAAAAAAAAGAAAAGAAAGCTTAATGGTTGAAGCTTTGATTGACCAAAAAGGAAGGAAAAATAAAAGAAGAAAGAAGAAAAATTGATCAATGAATCAGCTCTTTTTTTTAATAAAAATTTTAGGAAAAAGCTTGATGTTTATGAAATAATTCCAAACCAAAATCAAAATGGAAACTATTTGAAATAGTTTAACTTCATAATATAAAAAACTGATCATTTATTGATTTGTTTAATAATAAATCATTCAAGTCATGTTGGCGTGATGGATTTCTCTAGTTAATACTTTCTTGCTGAAAATTTATCAGTATTGGGGTAATTGTGGTTAAATGTTTGTATCCATTTGTCAAAGAGGCAACAATCTGTAAGTTTGAAATGATTGCCATTAAAAAAATTCACTGGATAAAAACATTAAGGTCAAGTTAACAGCATCAACATGGTAAACTCCAAAGACATTTTTAACATAAATATTAATTTTAATTCATTTTTCAAGTATTTTCATTATAAAATTATACAAAAATTTTAAAATTTTTTCATAATACACAAAATAAAAGGAAAAAATATCATCTATACTATCATCATCAAAACAAAACCATTTTTTAACAATTTGGTGTATTCTTCCAATCTTTTCTTAATGCAAATTAAAATAAAAAAATCATTAATTTTTAATTGTTAGTATTACTTCATATGCAGTTTTTCATACTGATTTTTTCACTTAATGTTAGATAATCAACATTTTCACATTCTGGCCTCATCTTCATAAACATTCTTTTTTAAAGGCCAAGGGGAATTTCCTTTTGGTTGGGTTAATTTTGCCAATTTTGTAATAGTATATAAACAGTGCTATATATTGTTTCACATAAAGATTTTTGTATATTTAGGATTATTTTCTTAGCAGAGAGTCCTAGAAATGCAATTATAGGTTCAAAATATTCTTCTTTCTTTTAATTTGGAAGAGAGAAAAAGACAGTTTTATTAGTAATATCCTGACCAGACATGGGACCAGTGAGAAAGCAGGTCAGACACCTAAAAGCAGCTGTATTGCAGCTGTAGACATTTTCTATTATTTTTTAGATTGTGGTATTTAAGGGGGCTTGGACAGTTTTCACCTTTTTTTTTTTTTTAGAGAGAGAGCGAGAGAGCACACATGTGTACATGAGTGTGTACTCTCCTTGAAGCAGGGGTGGAGGGGGAAGGGAAAGACAGAGGGAGAGGGAGAGAGAGAAACTCAAGCAGATGCTTGCCCAGTGTGGATCCCAAATTTCAGGACTGGGAGATCATGACCTGAGCTGAAATTGAGAGTCAGTTGCTTAGCTGACTGAGCTACAAGGCACCCTGGTTTTTGCTTTTAATTTTTTAGATTTTATTTATTCATTTGAGAGAGAATGAGAGAGACAGCATGAATGGTGGGGAGGGGCAGAGGCAGAGGGAGAAGCAGACTCCCAGCTGAGTGTGGAGCTGGGTATGAGGCTTGATCCCAGGACCTGAGATCATGACCTGAGCTGAAGGCAGATGCTCAACAGACTGAGCCACCGAGGTACCCCCAGTTTTTGTTTTCAAAGTAATCTTTATTTTCATCAAACTCATAAATTCACACAATTTAAGAAGTCAAATGGTACCATAAGTCTTATGATGAGTAACAGTGGTTTCCTGCCCCCTCCTTCATGAGATCCTTAAAAATGCTATTTTTTTATTCTTAAGTTTTAGGTATTAGTATTGACTTGCTATTATGGAAGATGGGAATTTAAGTAACACTTCCTTGTCACACACATCCCTTTTTCCAGTACCTCTCATATGTGTAGGTGTGTTAGCCCACCCACATGCTTCTGCACTCACACACACATAAACATGCACATTTCTCTTCCCTCTATTCTCCCAGTCTATGTTATATCGCTTTAGTGACCTTCTAAGAAAAGGTATATAGAAGGGGAGTTTTTTGAACACTTACTTGTCTGAAAATATCTTTATCCTACCTTTGAATTTGACTAATGGTTTGATTGAGTTTTGAGATAAAGTATTTTTATCTCAAAATTTGGAAGGCATTCCTGAGGCATTCAGTGATACTGTTAAGAATTCTGATGACATTTAGATTTCTATTGTTTTGTATGTGATCTGATCTTTCTTTCTGGATATTTTTATGATCTTCTCTTTATCCCTGATGTTTTGACATTTCATCTTGACATGCCTTGAAGTTTTTTTTTTTTTTTCTCAGTAGTTGCACAGGATAATATGTGTGTATTCTAATTTGGAAACCCTTTCATTTCATTCCAGGGAACTCTTTTCAATTATTTCCTTGATACTTTTCATTCTGGAACTCCTCTCTTGGATTAATCTTTAAGTTTAAAAAATAATCACTTCAGGGACACCTGGCTGACTCAGTCAGTGGACCTGCATCTCTTGATTTCAGAGTCATGAGTTCAGGCTCTACGTGGGATGTAGAGATTACTTAAATAAATAAAACTTTAAAAATATTTTAAAATAAGTAAATAATACTTTCTAATGTCCATCTTTTGTCTTTATGTTCTGCTTGATGGTGATTTCCTCGATTTCTAACTTTTAAAAAAATATATTTTATTTATTTGACAGAGAGAGTTACAGTGAGAGAGGGAACACAAGCAGGGGGAGTGGGAGAGGGAGAACCAGGCTTCCTGACAAGCAGGGAGCCTGATGCAGGACTGGATCCCAGGAACCTGGGATTATGACCCAAGCGGAAGGCAGACGCTCAACGACTGAGCCACCCAGGCCCCCAATTTCTAACTTTTCTAATACTTCTTCTATTTTGTAAGTTGCCTTTAATTTTCAAGAACTCTTACATATTTTGTGTTGCTTTTTTGTAGCATCCCACTGTCATCCATCTCATGGATGCTCTGTCTTCTCTTATCTCTCCAATAATAAAGACAATTGTTTCGTGTATTATTTCATAGTTTCTGTTTTCTTACCATCATGGTAGAATCTTCCCTTAAAAGTTTAGTGATCCATTGTTATTTGTTTATATTTGTATGAAGCATTAAAGGCTGATTAGAGGGATGCCTGGGTGGCTCAGCTGTTAAGTGTCTGCCTTTGGCTCAGGTCACAATCCCAGAGTCCTGGGACTGAGTCCCACATCAGGCTCCTTGCTCAGTGTGGAGCCTTCTTCTTCTGTCTGCCGCTCCCACTGCTTGCGCTTTCTCTCTTTCTAACAAATAAACAAAATCTTTAAAAAAATTAAAAGCTGATTAGATATTCTGTGTGTGCGTGCACATGTGTTTGTGTGTGTATCTTGGGAAGCTCTGGGGAGCCCCATTTACTTTAAAGCTTCATTGTAGAGTGCTGGATGGGCCCTGCTGCTTCACGTATGTGAAGTTGAAATCAATCCCAGTTTTCAGTCTCACTACTCATCTTGGATTCAGTGATAATCTTCTTTAGGTGTTCACTCTGCCTATAGGTGTTTGTTTATCTAACGGTCTGTTAGGTCCCTGTGACTTCTGGGGAGTCTGGATTATATCTGAACTTTTAATATCTCTGATCTGCTGGTTCCTGCTCATTATTAGTCATCCATTGCTGAATAACAAATTACCCTAAAACCTAAAGGCTTAAAACAACATTTGTTATCTCACAGCTCTGTGGGTGAGAAATCTGCATGCAGTTTAGCTGGGTTCTCTGCTTTAATATCTCACAATCAAGGTGTTAGGTGTGGCTGAAGTTGTCTGAAGGTTCAACTGGGGAGAGATCTACTTCCAGGTTCACGCACGTGCTTGTTGGCAGGATACTGTTCCTTGCTGGCTGCTGGCCAAAGGCCACCCTCACTTCTTTATCCCATGAATCTCTCTAGGGCAGGTCACAGCCCTGCAGCTTGCTTGATCAGGGTAAGCAGGCAAGGAGAGCCAGGGAGAGAGTGTGAGCAAGATATGTCTCAGTCTTTTATAACATCATCTCAAACGCGGTTTTATTTATTTATTTGCCAGAGAGAAAGAACACAGGCAGGGGGAGTGGGAGAGGGAGAAGCAGTCTCCCTGCTGAGCAGGGAGCCCCATGAGGGACTTGATTCCAGGACCCTGGGGTCATGATGTGAGTTGAAGGTAGAGGCTTAACTGACTGAGCCACCCAGGGGTCCCTGCCATAGTCTATTTTTAGAAGCAATTCATAGGTCCAGTTCACACTCAAGTGGAGGGGATTACACAAGGGAGTGAGTAACAGGAGGCGAGGGTCACTGGGGGACATCTTGAGAAGGCTGCCTACCACTTCCTTGCAGAGAACACTCCTGCTGCAAAGCCTCTGTCTCCTGGTATAGCATTGCTGGGCTTCTTGAACTTTTTTGTGCAGATAGGTCACCTGGAGCTTTTGATAGCAGGCAGATTCTGCTTCAGTAACTCTAGGGTGGGATATGAAATTCTGGCTCCCAGGTAATCCTAATGCTTCTGGTCTAGGACTACACTTTGAATAGTGAGGTAGTAAAAAAACCAATGTGCCTCCTGGCTTAATCTAAAATTACATTTGGTCTCTCTTCCAAGACCGAGAGAAGATCCATACCTAAAAGATCTTTACAAAGTTGGCTTCCATCATGGTGTACCGTGGCCAGGGCCAAAAGTGCAGAAGGTGATCATTTAGCCCATCAACCTTATCTTCAGAGACTTGCAGAATAGATCTCGAATTCAGGTGTGGCTTTATGAGCAAGTGAACATGTGGATAGAGGGCTGTATCACTGGTCTTGATGATTACATGAACCTCATGTTAGATGATGTTGAAGAGATTCATTCTGAAACAAAGTCAAGAAAACAACTGGGTCAGATCATTCTAAAAGGAGTTAATATTACCCTGCTCACAAAGTGTCTCCAGCTAGAAATGATCAATAAAGTGAGAAATTCTTGAGAAGGCCATGTAGTTTTTTTTTGTTTTTTTTGTTTTTTTTTGTTTTGTTTTGTTTTTTTTAGATATCCTTTGTTGGGAGTGTAGTTCTAAAATATTTGCTTGCATTATTTATTTATTTATTTATTTTTAAAAGATTTTATTTATTTATTTGACAGAGAGAGATCACAAGTAGGCAGAGAGGCAGGTAGAGAGAGAGGGAGGAGGAAGCAGGCTCCCTGCTGAGCAGAGAGCCCGATGTGGGACTCTATCCCAGGACCCTGAGATCATGACCTGAGCCGAAGGCAGCGGCTTAACCCACTGAGCCACCCAGGTGCCCTGTTTGCATTTTTTAAAAAGATTATTTATTTATTTGACACAGAGAGAGAGAGAGAGAGAGAGAGAGATCATAAGTTGGCAGAGTGGCAGGCATAGAGAGAGGGGGAAGCAAGCTCCCCATTGAGCAGAGAGCACGATGTGGGGCTATACTCCAGAACACCGAGACAATGACCTAAGCCAAAGGCAGAGGCTTAATCCACTGAGCCACCCAGGTGCCCCTGTTCATATTGTTTTGGTTACCTTTATGTTTTTACCAGAGGACAATAAATGCTCTGTGATTGTTTTTATTAAAAAAAATAAAAACAGTCATTACTAGACCAAAGCTGAATATGTTAGTCACAAATTGTAAAGTCTTTGGATATCCCAACATATTGCTTTAAAACAACAGAATCCAGACATATGAAAAATCAGTATGCAGTCTCTTGGTTATGATGCAAATGGTAAGGTATACTTTTTCCAATTTTCTTTTATAGAACTGCATCATAAGGAGGAGGAATGAGTTTTTATATGGATTTAGAAGGTAGGAGATGGTCCTGTATATTGACTATGGTTTAAATAACAATCCTATTGTTACCACTATTAAGACATTTTGTTTTTCCTGCACAGTCAGAAAGAAGTGTCTAAGCCTTAGGAATAAATTTACTTTCTAGAATATAAATAAATAAATCTGTAGGTAATTAGTAAAGACTTGCTAGTAGTAAGCATACCAATTCATGAGACTAGCTGTTTACTCCTAGAGTCTGTGGACAGAAAGTCATCCAGGTCTGTAGGAAGAACTGAAATCAAAAGTGCATGCAATGTGGGTTTTGCATATAGAATCCTACCCAGCTGTATTACATCCTGTCATATTATATACACATTACAGGGCACAAATCCTGCTCACTTGGGAGCATGGTGCAAAGAATCTGAAAAGAGGCAGCTATTGGCCTTATACACTTAGTCCCATGGCCCTACAGCCCTGAAATACAGGACTGATCAATTCTCTGTTGATGGATGCTACTGGCTCCATAAGCAGTGTTTTCAAACTCGAGTGCATCAGCATCACCTGGATGGTTTGTTAAAACAGAAATTGCTGGCGTCACCTGCAGAGTTTCTGATTCATTAGACCTGGGTGGAGCTCAAGAAATTACATTCAAACAAGTTCCTAGGTGGTATTGCTGCGGTGATCAGTGACCATACACTTTGAGAACCACTGGTCTAGATGAAAGGGAGACACCCAAGTCTCTCAGTGCCCTCTGAATGTTGTTGATAAATTGAGATAGAGAACTTAGGAGACTGTTCAGTTAATGGGGGTCACATTAGGACAGATTCCACTGCTGGGAGGGATTCTCAGTTAGACAAGTTTTCAGAAGTAGGAAGATCAGATGGGAAGATGAGTGAGAAAGTCAGCAAGATATGTTGTTCTTTTAGTGGGATAGCATGCCCTATTGTTAGGGCTAGCTCTTTGTATTTGATGCTTTGGGTTTCTTTTTCAAACTGTAATAAAGAGTATTAAAGATAATTAATATTCAATACTCAAACATTTCTTATAGCAATTTAGTTTGTTGAACAGCCATGCAACTTTTTTCCCCTTATTTCCATTCTTATTTTTCCTCCAAATTTCTGTTTAGTATGTTATTAAATCAGTGGAGGACTTAAATTCAACCAGGCTTTCCATGTCAAGTTGTATAGGTTGCATTCATTACATGTAGACATAACCCTTTCTCCTATTAGATTCTCCCCTGAGGGAGTAGTCCCATTCCAAAGCTATAAAATACTATTGATGGTGGACAATAAAGGACTTAGAATAGACAAGAGGCTGGGTCTGTATTTGGAATGTTATTCTATTGACATTCAGCTGCACAGAGAATGAAACAATGGACTGGAATAATCCTGTGGAGTGGGGGCCTTTCCCTACCCACTTGTTATCTCATTCCTTTCTCTGGCGCAATCTTTCCCCTTACATCAACACTTAGAAAATGTGGCCAGGTAGAGGGGATGAAAATGCTTACCCAGAGAAGTATATCTTAAGTTTTTGATGCTGCAATGTGGTATTCAGATCAAGATGGACTGTGTACGTGTGTTATTCTTTAAAATTGTACCCTATTTTAACAATGGTAGCTGCAACAATATATTCCATCTCACATGCTATCCAAAATATGACCTTGATGTTCCTCTTCAGAAGAGATTGAGATCTATGTGCCCTATCTTCCAGTCTGGGTATGCTTTTAACTCCCTTGCTACAAACCAATAATGCAGTGAAATTGATGTTGCCTGACTTCGGAAGCTTGGTCAGGAAAAAGTGAGACAACTTCTGCCTAATTCCCTTGAATGCTTGCACAGGAGCCCTGGCCTACTATGTTGTAGGTAGCCTGTCTGCCCTGAGGCCAACAAGCTGTGAGGGACTCCAGAGTAGCCCATATATAGAGACAGTGTAGAGAAGCTCTGCAGTTACTAGAGAGAGAAAGGTTGGTCCAGCCCTTAGCTGCTCCAGCCCCCTGCTGTTCTGGCTCTGCCTACTGTCTGATTGTCAGTGTTGAGACTCTGAGCCATAAATGTCCAACCAGGGGCTCCCCAAATTTCTGACTCATAGAAGTCAGCAGAGAGGATAACATGATTGCTGCTATTTTACTTTTATTTTATTTTTTACAGATTTTATTTTTAATAATCTCTACACCCAATGTGCAGCTCAAACTCACAACCCCGAGATCAAGAGTCAGATGCTTCACTGACTGAGCCTGCCAGGCACCCCATGATTGCTGCTATTTTAAATCACTACATTTTGGGGTAATTTATTACACTGCAGTAGTAAGCAAAATAATCTCTGTAATAGGTGACAATGATTAAAGTAATTTTACCAATGAGGTTTCTTTCGTTATAAGAGAAACTGACTCTGGTCAACTGAAGCAACATTGATGAGATAGATGTCCAAATTATGAAGCTAGAAAAATCACATTAAAAGTGAACGGAAGGGCATCTGGGTGGCTCAGAGGGTTAGGCTTATGTACCTTCTGCTCAGGTTATGATCCCAGGGTCCTGGGATTGAGCCCCACATCAGTCTCTCTGCTTAGTAGGGAGCCTGCTTCCCACACTCTCTGCCTGCCTCTCTGCCTACTTGTGATCTTTCTCTCTCTGTGTAAAATAAATAAATAAAATCTTAGAAAGAAAAGGTGAATGGAAGAAGGGAGATCAAGATAAAGAGCAAAAATTCGTGAAGTTGAAAATTAAATCTTTGAGGACCGAGCAAAGAAAAAAAACAGTGCAAACAAAATTAAGAATGAGAAGTTAGAATTGATGGAGATTAAAGAGATAACAAGAGAATATGAAGAATTTTGTTTCAATAAACTTGAAAACTTATACAACGTGGATAATTTGTCATACTGACCCAGAAAGAGGAAGAAAGGCTCTATAAATCTGTAATGACTAGTATGGTACATGTGACTTTTGACACTTGAGACATGGCTAGTGTAACCAAGGGGTTAAATTTATATTTTATCTATTTTTAAAAAAAGATTTTATTTGAGAATGAGAGAGCATGAGTGGCAGGGAGGAGCAAAGGGAAAGGGACAAGCAGACTCCATGCTGAGTGTGGAGCCCAACTCAGGATTTAATCCCATGACTCTGCAATCATAACCTGAGTTGGGATGCCTAGGTGGCTCAGTGGGTTAAGCCTCTTCCTTGGGTCTCAGGGTCCTGGGATGGAGCCCCACATGGGGCTTTCTGCTCATCAGGGAGCCTGCTCCTTGCCCTACCCTCCCCACTGCCACCCCCCACTCCTACCTACTTGTGATCTCTGTCTGTCACATTAAAAAAAAAAATCTTGGGATGCCTGGGTGGCTCAGTTGGTTGGACGACTGCCTTCGGCTCAGGTCATGATCCTGGAGTCCCGGGATCAAGTCCCACATTGGGCTCCCAGCTCCATGGGGAGTCTGCTTCTCTCTCTGACCTTCTCCTCGCTCATGCTTTCTCTCACTGTCTCTCTCTCAAATAAATAAATAAAATCTTAAAAAAAAATCTTTAAAAATTAAATTTAAAAATTAAAAAAAAAAAATCATGACCTGAGCTGAAATCACAAGTTGACTACTCAACTGACTGAGCTACCAGCTGCCTCAATTTTATCTAATTTAAAAAAAATTATCTTTTTTTTAAAAAAGATTTTGTCAGAGATAGAGAGAGAGAGAGCGAGAGAGAGCGCATAAGCAGGCAGAGTTATAGGCAGAGGCAGAGAGAGAGAGAAGCAGGCTCCCCACTGAGCAAGGAGCCAGATGCAGGACCCTGGGATCATGACCTGAGCTGAAGGCAGAGCTTAATCAACTGAGCTACCCAGGCATCCCAAAATTTTATCTAATTTTAAATAATTCAAATTTAAATTTAAAAACTGGGACAGTGTAAAAATATTTCTGTTAAACAAAGTTGACTCTTTTGCTAGGACTATATTTCACTTTATTACATCTTGTGAGATATTATCATATTATAGTGTGTGTAGGATGTGTGTTTATGTGCACATAAACACATCACTGATCTTATTGATATTTTTTTCTGAATATATATATGTACATGTATGTGTGTGTGTGTGTGTATTCTTGTGTATTAAACATTTCTGTTTTCATTTATAATAGGTAACTCTGGATGAATACATCCCCAAAAAAGCCTTTTGATGTCTTTAATCATTATAAGAATATAGAGTTTGAAAACTCCTGGACCAGGACATAGAGAAGACAAAGTAGAATGTTGTTATGGTGTTGGGAACTAGCATTATTCATTGGAACATTTTAAAATGAGGAATGACTTTGGACATTTTTAACTGGCTTTAACTTAAAAAAAAAAAATCCATCTTCTTTCCCAATACTTCTCTTTCATCAAGGCCCTCATACTGCAATACCTCAGTTGATCTATTTTACTGGATCTTGGGACGAGAGGACTCTAATATTTAGGCTCTTCTCTTCTTTATCCACATCCAGATCGGTCTATCCTGTGTTCAGTTTCCCAGGGCCCTGGTCGAATATTAGTGGAATATAAGAACTAATGAGGAAGCTTTCACAGGAACTCATTTGCCTTTTTGAAAAAGATTTTATAAGCAATCTCTCCACCCAACATGGGGCTCGGGCCTACAACCCCGAGATCAAAAGTCAAATGCTACACCAACTGAGACAGCCAGGTGCCCCTTAATTTGCATTTTTTAAATGGATGATTTTTGAAGACACAGTCTTCATTCAGCAGAGTTATTTTGGTCAGAGGAATGAGGAAGGTGGAGTAGGTAGAAATTCACCATGAATAGTCTGAGAATCCTACAGACTGAGCCATGGACTCTACAGAGTTAATACTTAAGTTTCCCGGAATGACAGCAGCAAAAGGCAATTTCCACTGCAGCGACAGTACCCTGGGGACTGTCCAACTCGGATGCTACTCTGCATCCTCCTTGCCCTGATAAACCTAATGTTTCCAGTGGCTAGTGGTGTGGCTGGTCACTGACCTGGATTCTAGTTTTATAGCCTCTGATAATTATCCACAATGTCTCTCAGGTAGAGGTGGCCTTTTGAAAACACAAGGCTCATGGACACAGATTTTTTTTTTTTCATTTATTTGAATTTAAGATGCTTAAGGGACATTCCTTTGCAATGGCTTATTTTCAACTCCACTCTTCTCTTTTTCAAATTTAAATGGTGGTATCCTCTTTCTCTCTTAAAATAGGCTTCCCTTTTGAGAGCAATTTTATATCTACAGCAAAATCAAACAAAGTACAGAGAGTTCCTGTATACATTCTGTCCCCATGAGCGCACACAGCCTCCCCCACTAGAAATAGCCCAAACAACAGGGGTACATTTGTTACCATTGATGAACCTATATTGACATCATAATTATCCAAAGTCTTTAGTTTATATCAGCATTTACTCTTGTTTGTACATTGGACATGAATCCACCATCATAGTATCGTACAGAACAGTTTTACTGCCCTAAAAAATCGTCTGTGCTCTGCCTTTTCATCCCTCTGCCTCCCCAACCCCTGACAATCAATGATATTTTTACTTTCTTCATAGCTTTGCCTTTTCCAGAATGTTATATAGTTGGAATCATACAGTATATAGCCTTTTCAGAGAGGTATCCTCTTTTATGATTTCTTTTCTTTCTTCTAGACTGCTCATACTGGCCTCAGAAACAGATGGTGGTTGATAAATAAAATGAAAAAGTAAGCTACAAAGTATAGCCTGGGGAACTCTTGCATCAGCATCACATTAGAGTAATAAAGCCCTGAGGTAGGGAAGAAAAGAGCGCGCTGTGGTTAGAGAACAGTGTTTAGGCGGTTGTAGGCAAGCCTTAGAAAGAGAATCAGGGCCTACAGTCTGTGTGGGCTTTGTAGGTCAGGCTAAGGCTTTGGAGTTTCCTTAAAGTGCAATCGGAAACTATTTGGAGGGTTTTGAGTAGAGTAACCCGATCTCATTTACATTTAAAAAATGACACTGAGAGGGAGAAATGACTGTAGGTGGATGTGAGGAACAGTCCCTCTCCCCAGTTAGGAAGCTATTACAGTAGCTGGGGCAAGAGATGATGATTGTTTGGTTTAGAGTAATAGTAATGTTGATGGAGAGAAGCATAGAAATTGAAGATATATGAAGGTAGAATAGCTCAAATTTGTTGATTTATTAAATAGGATATAGAAGGCAGTGTGAGACACACACACACACACACACAAGGACAGAAGAAATCCAATTTGCTGGTTTCAAGAACTTGCAGATTTGCCATAAAGACTGAGATGGAGAAGGAACAAACGTGTGTGTATGTAATGGATTGCGGGCACAGAAGAAGGAGTGTGGCACATGTAAAAATGTTTTACACATTACATATCCTCCAGCATTTTATACTGAACATATTCGAAGAGAAAACTG
>NC_081558.1:79415060-79464022 GCF_022355385.1 Mustela nigripes | reverse complement strand
GAAAATAATTTTATGAATACCCATTTACAACATCTACAACTACCATTTTAATATACTTCTATTCGAAAATAATTTTATGAATACCCATTTACAACATCTACAACTACCATTTTAATATACTTCTATCCATTTATCCATGCCATCAGCTCATTTTACTTTTGTAATACGTTTCAGTTGCAGACATCAATGGGCTTCCCTCTGCATACTTCAGCATACATGTCATTTATTTCCAGCTTTTTTCTTTTGATGTAAAATTTATACACAAGGTGAAGCGCACAAATCTTACGTGTGCATTCACTGAGTGTTAACACATGTACACCCCTGACTACACCTTTAAGATCTTTAAGGGACATCAAGGGGGCATAATCAAACGGGATGTCAAGAGTGGGAATCTAGAGCTCAGAGAAGTCTCGGTTTGAAATTCAAATCTGGCAAGGCTCCGAACACAGGTCTATTTAAGCTATGGGATTGGATGAAATAACCCAAAGGGTGTAGACTGAAGCGAAATGGGTTCTACCCGCAAAGTGTCCAGCGTTTAACGGTCTGTTGGGGGCGGGGAAGGACGTGGGGGGAGCGCGCGACCTGTGGGGAGGTGGGGTTGGCCCAGTCCGGAGTCTTGAAAGGTCGGTCTGTTTGGCGCCTCTGGGCGGTCCTTGGTAACCACTGAGGTGACCTGAGGTGTCACGGGAAGGGGGGAATGAGGAGGGGGACATGGAAGGGACTTCCAGCCCGAGACCGGAGGTCGGCCTGGAGGGGAGGGAGCAGGGGAAAGAGGAAAAGAGATCTGGGGAGGAGGGAATGGGGAAGGGGGCCAAAGGAACGAAGGCGAGAACGCAGAAGCCGAGGGAAAGAGAGAGGTGGCGGCGGTGAGGGGGCGGAGTCGCCGCAGCGGCCCGCGGAGGGGCGGGCGGAGGGAGGGGGTGTGTGCGCGGGTCACATGGTCGCAGCTGCCCTCCCCGTCAGCCGCCCTCGCCGCCGCGGTGCGCTGGCTGCAGGAAGCCGCCGCGCCGCCGCTTTTGTTGTCAGGGACTCCGCGAGGAGCGCCGCTCGCCGGCTACCGCCGCCCTCTTTCAGTGCAGCCGGCTCTCTGGCCGCGGGGCCCGGGTCCCGGGCGCCCCGCCCGCCCTGCCCATGAGCGGGCCCCGCGACCACCGCTGCCTCCAGCCCGGGGCGGCGCGGCGCTGAGGCGGAGGCGGCGCTGCCACCTCTGCGGGAAGCGGGTAGCCTCGGTTCCCTCCCGGAGGGCACCATGGAGGTGAATGCGGGTAAGAGCCGGACTGCGGAGGGTGGGGGCACGGCGGAGGGGCGCTCGGATCCCGCTGGGGCACTTCGGCGGGCGGCGGCGGGGCTAACCCTAGGGCTGGTGGGGTGGGCTGCCGTGCGGTGCGTATCGACTCGGGCTCGGTCCCCGCGTCTACCCCCGGGCCGCTCCACGGCCGCCCTCCCGGCTCCCTGCAACGCCGCAGCGCGGCCCGGTGGCGCCGGCCCGGCCCCCCCCTCACATGGCCCGGCCGCGCGAGCCACGTGCGCGCTGTGTTTACGTTCGGCGGCGCGCGGGCGCCGGTTGGCTGGGCGGGCTCGTGACGCGGCATTACATAATGGGCGCTGAGGCGGCGGTGGCGGGCGGGGACACGTGAGGCCGCTCGGCTCGGTGACCCACATTCCCCGGGGCCGCAGGGACACGTGGGGGCGGGTGCGCGCGCGCGCCGGCGGGGAGCGCCGCAGCCTTCCGGGAGGCCCCGCCCCTTTGGAACCCTCCGGGCTGTGACGTGGCCGCGATTCCCTCCTCCCCCGCGGGGTTGCACACTGCGGAGGAGGCCGCGCGTGCGCGTGCGGTGAATCCCGCGCCCGGGCGGTCCCGTGGCGGGCGCGGGCGCCGCAGTGCACCCGCTGCCACCCCAGCGTCAGGAGACTGGGCTAGGCAGACTGCACTGGCGGCAGATTTTGGGGATACTGAGCAAGAAGTGTGGGGCCAGAACGCGCCACAGGCGGAGAGAGGTTTCTTTGGGGAGAAGACTCGGTGCTTCCCAAAAGCGAGACCCCTCGGAGTTCTGAGGTGCTTAGATCGTTTGCAATGTCTGGTAGCTAGGACGGCACCCGCCTTTGTTATGATGCTGCTTCAGTATTTCCTGGAAAAATGGTTGCTCTAGGACGTGACCCACCTTACACACCTTCAGTCATAAAAAAGGCTCTAAAATCTCCTTGGGCTGGGAGCCTATAGGTCATACAGATAGCTAATCATTCATCTCACGTAATGTCGAGATGACTCAGGTGATCCTAAGTGACCCCGGAACTTTAGGACGGACTGGTCATTGTTTATTTAAGTTGATTTAAAAAAACCCATTGGTTGCCGACCTTTCTTGAACCTGATCAACAGAATTTGGCTTTATCAATATTTTTCTAGTTACATTTCCTGTTACAGCGTCACAGAACAATACTGTACTCCCTTCTCGCCTTTTGTCTGCCCTCATTGATGGTCTTTACACCTGAGGCCAGTGAAGTTAAAGAGGAAGCCAGTTTGTGATGAGCTCTGGGTGTTACACGCAAGTGATAAATTATTGAACACTACATCTTAAACTAATGATGTGCTGTATATTGGCTAATTGAATTTGAATTAAAAAAAGCCAGTTTATATTTTCTAAGTTTTAAGTAAATATTTTTATATGTATACACACTTTTAAAAAACCATACCTTGAAAACAAGTGTGAGTTTTTCACCAATAGTAGAAATAAAGACAGCTTTTTGTGTTTTAATTGCTTCTGTGTCTGTTTAGCCTTTGAGGGTGTTTTTTAAAAAATTGGGTAATCTGTCAGGGAATTAAACTTTTGCTTGATAAGGATTTAGAGATTATTAGGTTCAGCCTCTTTAACCCAGCTTTCAGGATGAATGAATTCTTCCAGATTTGTAGCCTTGTAAGGTGGGCTAGCTCAGGAGGCAAGAAAGTTTTTGTCTGGTTTGAACCTTCCTGGAACAGTATCACTGATTTTAATCTTGCCTTTTGGAGCTATAGATAATAAAACTTCCTTTGGATAACTGTTGAACACATCACCCCAGTTCTTCCATTTTCAGTTCTTATTACTTGGTCTTTGCAGTGTTTTGATCATCATCCATGTTGCCCTTTGGGCTGTAGCCCCCAGATGTGAACAAGCTCCTGTGGAACTGGTTGGACAGTTACCAAGTTCCAAGTTTTGGATTCTGCTGCAAATGAATTCTCTGGCAGGCTGTGCTTTTGTGGCTTATTGGCTTTGCTGACTCATAGTAACCTTGCAATCAACTAGGACTTTTTATGTGAACTATTTTGAAGCTAGGTTTCATCCATTGTGCAGATAATTGTTTGCTGTAAAGTGTAGGAATTAGCAGTTTTCTTAAATTTTGTCTTGTTCCTTTTGGCTCCATTTTCAACTTGTTCTAAGCTGTTATCCAGTACATTTGACAGTTTCTGCCATATATCTGTTAGAGGGAGTGTTGGTAAGCATTACCTGTAATTTCCTTCAAATTGGCCCTTAGGGTGGGGCCATATTCAGTCTGTGTGGCACACCTCTGACCCATCCCTTTGGTTGATACCATTGTATCAGTACAGCACATTCAGCCAATGACCATTTCCTCTGTCATGACATATTGTGTCTTTATCCATGACTAATGCAGATGTGAAATAGTGAAGTGGTAGAAATCGACTGTATACGTTTCTGTCGCAGATTTTGGGTGAATATACCAGGTTCTTTAAAGTAAGTGATAACTCACGGCACAAACTTCATAACCATAGCTGTAATTCACATTTTTAAAAATCGGAAAAACATTCCCACATAGTTCATTCTTGTTTTTACAAACCTGTATTTCTAACTTGAAAAAAAAAATGTCAGAGAGCAGTAACTATAAAGAAGTCAGTTGTAGAGAGAAGAGAGAAACAGCAAGATCATGGGAGGACTTAGAAGTGAAGTAGCAAGTTGCTTGACTAGTGAAGGGAGTTAAGATACTCAGAAGATGGTATGGAAATAACCTCCAGGGAAACCACTGGGTCCATATTACACACTCAAAATTAAAGGAAAGAAGAAAGGATAAGGGGGATTAATTTTGTTTGAACTCTTCTAATTGAACTCTTAAGTATGATGGTAAAATAATAATCACCCATATTGGCTGAGTACTTACTATGTGCCGGGCTCTTCACATGTGTCACTACTTTGATACCACAGCTTAATTCTGTGAAGGTGGGTACTGTTACCATTTGAAGATGAAGAGCTAAGTAGATTGAGGTTAAGTAACTTATTCAGGCAAGTTTTGGAGCCCGATTTTGAATCCACAAAGTCCACTTGGGGATCATAAGCTACTATGCTGTATTAGGTCTAAGCCCACATAACATCTGATAGCATGTGCACATCTGGGTGGTCTTGTCTTCTTGGGGGTAAAGGAAATAACTATGTGCATCCACTTGATTTGCAGTGGTATAGGGTATAGCTGGTATAGTGGTATAGTTGATGGAAAAGGGTGGGTGTCAGTAAAGCCTCCTAATCTTGTCATTCCTCTCTTTTAGTCTTGTTGCTAGTCAAACTTTCTCCCCCAGATGTTAGATTACACTTGTGTGTTCCCGATCTCCTACTTCCCCTGGTAATTTACAAAAAACACTGTTTTACAAAATAAGACCGGTTTATTTTGTCATCCCATTTTTTATTTGTTTTCTTAAGTCTCTTATGTGGTATATCACTAAATAATTTGTATGTTCTTCAAGACCCCATTTACCCCAAGTCATCTTGGCTGTGTTTGCCCCTTTTGATTTTTGCCCTCCAGAGTGCTCTTGTGTCATCCTCAGCAGTTCACAGTAATCTGTATGAAACAGTGCTCATAATGCAGGGGAGTGAATGGTTAACACAGCTGTTTCCTCATTTGGTCTATAAGGCTTTTTAGGGAAAGGACCATGTTCTCTAGAGCCCTGACATTCAGGACACAGTTGGAAGGTTACATCTATCTACTATGCTGTGAGTAGAGATTATTAGTAACCTACTTTTAAAATGAGAAGACTAAAGCTTCTTGATGGTAAATCTGTTTCATTCTAAGTCACAAGGCACAGTCATGAGTTGAAATCAAGCATACTTTCCAGGATGGTGGGCAGTGGGAATGAGAAGGTTTTGGTGATGGGCAAGTCTAGAGTTGGGGTAAGAAAACCCAATATATGGTGAACAGTAAGTGCTTCCCAGCAGTATAAAATTAGATATTGACTTCTGGCTTGTCTGAAGTTGACCACTGGGTAAGCCCTCGCCTGGGAACCTGGCCCAGCTCCAGGGATTTTTTTTTTTTCCAACTAAAAATAGAGAAGACTGCTTCAGCTAATTTTAGCTTGAGACATCTAAGAAGTACATTCTGCCTGTTTCTGGAAGTGTTGGGACTTGCTGGTTCAGGAATTTCACCTTTCTTGCTTTATCATTGAAAACCATGTATGTAAAAAACACTTTAATAATCCCCTTTTATGAACACCACTTCATTTCAATCTTATGATAACTCTGGCAGATAGTCCTGTTTTATAGAAGGTGACTCAGTTTTAGAGAGATTGAAAGTGACTTGCTTGCCCAGGTCTTCACAGTAAGAGATAATAGTCTATACTCTGGCCTTGGCCTTCAACCCTGGACCTGCCACTTAAACCTCTCTGAGCTCTGAGTTCCTCCTGTGAAAAAAGGGATAATGGAAGTAAATGCTTGTGAGGTCAAAATGTGATATGGAGTTGTGTCACTTTGTTCTTGGTATTCAGTAGGTAATTGAGGACTTCTAGTTTTCACTTCCCTTTCTTCAGTGGGTTGAGGAACTATTAGATGTACTTCTTAACTTTCTAGGAAATTAAAATGTAACCGTTTGGGTCACTAACCATCAGGTCAGTAGATTGGTGTCTGGTAGCAAGAGTGGCTGCTAAGACAACTAAATCAGTGTTGAAGGTCTTGCTAGGAGAATGTAGCTGCTTCTAGGTGGGTCATCTTTGATACCATGGTTCTTGGCACAAATGCTTGCCGAAAAGGTTTGTTAAGCTCTGTAAAGGTAGGAATTGGATATTAACTGGATTGATAGTAGCTCAGTAATTTTTCTTTGGTTTGATTTTGGAGGTTTTGAAAGGAAGGTGCTTTTGGGTAGTTAATAACAATACCTTCCATTGGCCAGTTGTGTTTTAAAACAGTTATTAAGCCATTGGGATAGCTCTGATTTCTGCAAGTTTATTTCTAAGGTGAGGTAGTCAGAAGACCTTGTAAACACAAATGGCTCTCTCAAACGCTGGCCCTAAGAAAACCATACTTTTAAGGAAAACCATCACTTCTCATCTTTTACTATTTTGAGATGTAAGGAAGTGAATTTACCACCTAACGTGGTAGTACTTTAGGTAAGATAAATAGCTGTGAGATGTTCCTTTCGGAGTTTATTGAAGACAAAGGATAATACTTTCCTTTGCATTCTATTCTGAGTGTGTAGACATGTGAAAAAAGTAGCAGTTTGCTAACACCTGGAATTTCTAATGTGAACTTCAGATCTCTAAAATTTTATGAAAACAGATGGCACAGTGGTTTTAGCTGGTAACATGACATTTGCTGGCCTTTCAAATTAAATTGTTTATCTTTGGATTCACAGTATATTAAGGGTATTCAGGCAGTTATGTCAATGAAAACATCAACTTTTAAAATTATGAACCAGTTTGTGCTTTAATTCAGTGATTGTAGCTATTCTTAAACTTCAGTGTGCAAAGAATTGCCTGGGGAACTTGTTAAAAATTAAAAATGATCATTCCTGGGACGCCTGGGTGGCTCAGTTGGTTAAGCAGCTGCCTTTGGCTCAGGTCATGATCCCAGTGTCCTGGGATCCAGTCCCACATTGGGCTCCTTGCTCCGCAGGGAGCCTGCTTCTCCCTCTGACTCTGCCTTCCACTCTGTCTGCCTGTGCTCGCTCTCGCTTGCTCTCTCTCTGACAAATAAATAAATAAAATCTTAAAAAAAAAAAAAAAAGATCATTCCTAAGGGGCCTTCTCTACTCTGGGCAGAGCCTTGAAAACATGTACTTTCAAAAAGTACCAGGTGGTTCTTATGATACATATTTTACATAATTTCTCTGGATGATGAGAATAAACTCAGACTTAGGAAATTTTTCCTCCTTGTGTTTGGAGTTTTAGGAGCTTTCAAAATCAGCAGTAGATGACATTCCTATTATCAAAATTACCCTTGGTCACTGGGGTGCCTGGGTGGCTCCATCGGTTGAGCATCTATCTACCCTCGGCTCAGGTCATGATCCCAGAGTCCTGTGATCAAGCCCAGCATCTGGCTCCCTTCTCAGAGGGAGCCTGCTTCTTCCTCTCCCTCTGGTCACCTCCCTCCCTCCCTCCCTCCCTCTCCCCACCCACCCCCGCAATGCTCTCTCTGTTTCTGTCTCTCTCAAATAGATAATTAAAATCTTAAAAAAATTACCCTTGGTCGCATTTTCTTCCATTGAACACAGATAAAGACATTGGCTTGTGACAGTCCCGGTTTTACTGTGTAACTACTTTATTGTGTATCAGTTTCACCAAGAGGTTGATAAAAGTTTCTGATTCAGTAAATCTGGAGTGGGGCTTGAGAATTTAGACTTTTAACAGATTTGCAGGTGATGCTGAAGCTCTTGATCTAGGGACCACACTTTGAGAATGACTGGTTTATAGGTGGGGAGCACACAGGTCTAATATTAATCATGAAGCTCTGGTTTTGCTTTGGGAAGATGATAAGCACATGCCAAGAGAACATTTGGGAAGTGGGTTAGTCTAGAAAGACAGAGTCACACCTCCAACTTCGATGCTAATAACAGGTGTATGCTTAATGAATGGAAAAGTGGATGGAATTCTCCACATTGTATTTTTTGTCTTCAGAATTCAGGTACATTTAGTTGCATTTATGCATATTTGTGTATGATGAATACTGTTGTATTTTTCTTGACATGGTAGTGCTGTTTTAACTTTGATTTTAGGTTGTGACCAAAAATCCCTGAGAGTTATGGTTTCACTTTACTTCTCAGGAATTTCCCATCCTTCATTTGTATAGTTGGTACTTAAATGCGTGTCTGGTACCTTATTTCAACACAACAGACTAAAAGTGACCTAAAATTCCTCTGCCCATTTTTTTTCTTCTGTGTAAGTGTAAGTGTCTTTCTGTTCTTTGGAATTGTTTTGGCCTTAGCATTTTGCTGTGTGTGTGTGTGTGTGTGTGTGTGTACGTGCATGCGTGTGCATGTGTGTTGACTTATAAAGTGTGGGAAGTGTGGCTTTTATCTAAAAAAAGATTGGGTAATCATTTCTCAATAGCAGAGAAGTTTATTTCAGAGTGAATGCTTAAATTGCAGTTATCACTTAGGGAATGTGGAGAACTCTTCACTTATTACTCTGTATAGTTACCCACATTGTTTTCAGAAATGCCCTGTTTTGTGACTTCCTAGCAATGTTTTATGATATTTGGGATGTGTCTGTGTAATTAAATGTGGGCTTCACAAAGGCAGGGAAGTAGGTCTTAAAAATATTTATGGCAGGCTTATTACTTGTAAAGCATGTATAGAAAATTAGGAGACACTGTGCACTTAGGTGCTTATTGTCTAGTGAGAAAGAGATGGAAACAGGTAAATTGTAGATTTAAACAAGAACTCAGGACAGTGAGAGAGATAATTTTACCTTTGTATCACATTGAAAAGGCCTGTAAATGTTTGTTGATGATAGAAGAAAGAGGAAAAGAAACCACAGTAGATCTTGGCAGAAAAGTTGAGAGTTAGTTGTTTGGCCTGTATTTGGAAAAATAATATATTTGGCTATGGGATAACTCTTGCAGCATTTTATGTCTTCGAGGGAAGATGTTTGAAATTATATTCTTTTAAATACTATTTCTTAACCTGGGAGGTTTATAGTCTCTTAAAGAGGCCAAGACCAGTTTTCAGTAGGGTTGTGGAGGTTATATTGGTGAGGTCCTGAGTAGTGTTTTAAGAGTAGCTCTATGGAGAAAGAACTAGTGTCAGCCTTAATGTTATTCTCTTAGAGCATGCATTCTTTCAGCCTCTTTTAACAATTTACTGTAAATAGCAAGTCAGAAAACAGGTGGTGAGTCTGGATTCTTTAAGAGCTGTTTACGGGTAAGTGTGTCTGCAAGGCCAGTGGCGGAAGTGGGTGGAGAAGGGGGATTGTAGAACTGGTGATTAGTGGGTAGTCACAGAAGTTTTCAGGGATCTTTCAGGAAAGATTCGGGGAGCAGCTGCTATGAAAGATTCCCCATTTTGACATAAATTATCTGGAGTTCCAAATGTTACATCTGTTCCTGGTTAACCTATGTTTTAGCCAAGTGCTGGTGGAGGCAAACAAACTCTTTGTTTCTAGGATTGTGTCACTGTAATGAAGGAGGCAGAGAGAGGACCAGAAGCAGACTTCTTCATGGCAAAAACAGTTTGCTTACTCTAAGCTCTGTAGTCAGTCAGGAAAGTTTCTCATTCCTTTTAGGTAAAAACAAACAAACAAACAAAAAACCCCCAAAAAAACCCAGGGAAGGAAAAGCTTTAGGTTTGGATCTTTGTATGCTCAGAATAATTAAGCCAGTGAGAACCTTCTTATTTTTTGAATCCATGGAAATGATCTGTGCTTCGAGCCTTGTGGAAGCAGGAAAAATAGGAAATAAGGAAGTAAGTTATTTTCTTCTTTTAGGGTAAGTGGATAATTAGTCAGCAACCTGTTTCTAAAGTTAGTGACTTTACTGTTAAGATTTGGAAAAATAGAAAACATATATTGGCATGTATCTAATTATGTGAATTCTCCCTTTTTCTAGGAGGTGTGATCGCCTATATCAGTTCTTCAAGCTCAGCCTCTAGCCCTGCCTCTTGTCACAGTGAGGGTTCTGAGAACAGTTTCCAGTCCTCCTCCTCCTCTGTTCCATCTTCTCCAAATAGCTCAAATTCTGATAACAATGGTAATCCCAAAAATGGTGATCTCTCCAATATTGAAGGCATCCTGAAGAATGATCGAATAGATTGTTCTATGAAAACAAGCAAATCGAGTGCACCTGGGATGACAAAGAGTCATAGTGGAGTGACGAGTAAGTTACTTTAATTTTCAAAGGTTGGTGCCATTAATGCAGGTGGGGTTTATTTTATCAGTTTTTCATTTGGGTGTCATTTCACCCCATTTTGGGTAATCATAGTTTAGTAGTTAGGTAAGAAACAGCGATGATTTTAAAAGTTACAGCCTGGGGGTTGTCAGATTGGTTCTTGCCACAAAGCAAGAAATGTGACCTGCACTGTGCCTGACCGTGTTTCCTCTAGGGTATCCCCTGCTACCACATTTTCACAGTTGCCTTTCTTCTGAACTCTGCGTACTGAATCTGGTTTCTAGAACAGAGTACTTGTTATGGGAAGGGGTTTGCTTTCATGAAGTTGGAGCTAGGAACATTGGGGATTAGAAAATAAAGCAGCATTGGGTTAACTAAATGAGTGGTGGAATTTGGACCCCTAAGTGAATGTGGAGGTAAGATGGGCTGATACAGGGGAGGAATGGTGCCTGTTAGGTGAATTGAATTGTGTATTGTATAGCAGCAGCCTGTGGAGACGTGTTCACACCTCTGTCAATTGACTCTTCTGTCTGAGGAGAACTGTTTTTAATTCTGGTTGCATATATATGGTGTAAAGTAACTCTAGAGTCATAGAATTTCAGTGTATGTTTAAAATCATCAGGCTCTCAGAGATGTATTTGGCAGTCCCATAAACTGTGTTTAAAAGAAAATTAAGATTTCTTTGGATTTGTTAATTTGGTGTAAAGATTTTTCTTTGCATTGTTAAAGTAGATTGATATCTTTCGAAAGTACTTACAAGTTGAATAAAATAAATTGGAATTAGTTGGAAAGAAAACAAACAGTTGAAGTTTTTCTTCCAGCTTTATACTTTTATGTCTGTTTGTGTCTTAGAATTTAGTGGCATGGTTCTACTGTGTAAAGTCTGTGGGGATGTGGCGTCAGGATTCCACTATGGAGTTCATGCTTGTGAAGGCTGTAAGGTAAGCTACTGGTTCTGGGATTAAAGAAATTGGAGTTAGCCTTGGCCAGTTTCCATAATTGATTACCTGGGAGGATGAGAGAAGTTAACAGCTACTCTTAAAGTTTTAAATATTTTATGTAGTATATAAAGGTAACTTGTTTTGAAAAATGTATTTTTAATACAGTTAAAGTATTTTTTTTTCTTTTAAGATTTTGATCAAAATCAATTTGCTATCTTGCTCAAACTTAATTATGGTATGAAACCAAGTGCACAGATGCTTATTCATTAATGCATTAGGCACTATTCCAGGTAGTGGGGAAATAGCAGGGAGCAAAACAGACAAGGCACTGCTGCCTTGTTGGCTTAGTTTAAACCAAACTTTGAATAGGTCTCCTCGGATATGTTGACATTCTGATATATCAGGTATTAGGAGCTGGGAATAATTCCCACATACTTGTAAAAATGTAGATCTTCAGAAGTAATGCCAAATGAGTAAAAGAATCTTGAATATAAATTGAACACTTGAGAAACCTCATTTTATTTTTAAGGTTTGTTGACTGTTTCTTAGGTGGGGGGTCAGCTAATTCCAAGTGAGATAGTCTATACCTCCTACTTACATCCAGGGAATCTCTGTCTCTTTTTTAAAAATCTGACACAACTGTTTGTACTGAGCATCAGAAATTAATATCATCAAGACATTCGCTCTTGCTGTTTTCTGACTGAAAGCCAGTTGTAGGAATCCAGTTTGGCAAGATAAGATGGGTGAGCAAGATGAAGAATATACGTGATGGAAGAAGAAATATTTTCTAGGGTAGCCCTGAATAAATTGTGAATTTTGTGGTAGGCCTGAATAAATTGTGAATTTTGTAGCTCTTAATGGCTGGGTCACTTCACAAGACTAGTCAGTATTCAATACAGAACTAGTACTTTTCCACTGTTTAAAAAAATTCTCTATATACTGTTTAGTCTTTCTTTTCTTTTCTTTTTTTTTTTAAATAAAAATGTGAAGTAACTGTAGAGCAGGCGTCATTTTCACTGTATTGCTAAAGAAACAAACAAAAAAAAGCACAAGCAAAGGATTCTAATTGTGTGTCCTTGATATATACACCTAATTGTTCTATAGCCTCTTAGAGAGGAGTCTAGTTCAGATATTTTAGTGTCCACATATAACGTTGCAATAATAAAATTTTAAAATGTTGTATTTCAAAATTATACAGATTCTTGAAATGTGTGGTTAGTTATGATATTAAAGGAAACTGCAACTTGAAAGTTTGGTAGCTGTGTTCTTGATTTCTGTGTTCTTCCTGAGACCATGGAGCTGGAGCTCTTTGAAGACCCATCACAGAACATACTTTTTTTTTTTTTTTTTTAAGGATTTTATTTACTTATTTGACAGAGAGAGAGAGAGAGAGACACCACAAGTAGGCAGAGAGGCAGTCAGAGAGAGAGTGAGAAGCTCAGGCTCCCTGCTGAGGAGAGAGCCTGGTGTGGGGCTTGATCCCAGGACCCTGAGATCATGACCTGAGCCAAAGGCAGAGGCTTAACCCACTGAGCTACCCAGGTGCCCCCAGAACATATTCTTAAATTGTTAGTGTAGTAAAGGCAGTTATTTGTAGCCATCAGGCTGGGATCACTAGCAGCTCTGTGGGTGTGTGGTGTCACATGTACCTGTTGCTTACAAGTAGCCAGGAACATCTGGCACATGCAAGTAGACCTTGCTGGTATTAGCAGGTAATGATCTGGGAAAGACCAAGCTCTTCTGATGGAGTCCTGGTTCTAGTGAGGGAATTATAGCTATGGAATACATTTCTCTGTCAGCTCTTTAAAAATCATTCATATTTCAAGAGTTTTAGAATTTGTGTGTGATTAAAGTTTGGACTGGAAAATGTGGCTTCAGGCAGAGGCCAGTAATAGGGTAAAATGTGGTGAAGAGGTGCTTGGCAAGCTCCAAGATTCTCCAAAGGGAAGAAGGGGAAGGAGAGTTTTGGTTGGCTAGTAGGCATAGGTGCTTACTAATAACAGTAAGAATCCAGTTAAATTCTGTTTGTCAGTGTTATGTATCCCTGTATTCTAAGCCAGAATTACTTCTAGGTAGCTAGTAAAATACTCAATAGTTGTGGGGGGAGTGCTTACAAGGATTTCATCTGGATGTTTTTAAATGGCTGAGTACATCTTCCTTTGTTCTTAGGGTTTCTTTCGGAGAAGCATTCAGCAAAACATTCAGTACAAGAAGTGCCTGAAGAATGAAAACTGTTCTATAATGAGAATGAATAGAAACAGATGTCAGCAGTGTCGCTTCAAAAAGTGTCTGTCTGTTGGAATGTCGAGAGATGGTATGTTCCCACTTTAACGAGTACTCTTCTTAAAACATATGGAACTAGGCCTTTATTCCTTAGCATAAACCAGACCTATAGGCAACTTACCAGTGGCCTTCTTGTGCTTAGAGTGAAATGTATTTTAGAAAACACATTTTGATGCCTTGTAGGATGCTAAATTCTTTAAAGTTAAATTTTAGTGTTATCACCCTGGAAAAACAGCTTTTGGCTCTCTTTGGGACTTCTTGTAACCTCCCCCCCTTTAATAATGATAAATACTTTATTTCCTAAAAACAGAATTCATTTTCTCTCTCTCTCTCTCTCTTTTTTTTTTTTTTTTTTTTTGAGAGAGAGAGAGAGAGAGAGAGAAAGAGAATCTCAAGCAGGCTCCATGCCCAGTGTGGAGCCCAACACAGAGCTTGATCCCACGACCCGCAGATCACGACCTGAGCTGAAATCAAGAGTTGGAGGCTTAACAACTGAACCACCCAGGCACCCCTCTTTTTTTTTTTTTTTTTAAATATAGGAATCCTTGGCTCTTTCTCCTTGATTTCTTAGCATTTCTGAGGAATCCATTTCTCCTATGTGAATTACCTCTGTGACTTTGTTAGCACTGAGACAGTAATGTGCTTTTAGGGCATAGGTTCTGAATACACTGAAAGAAGATACAAAACTGAAAGGAACAGTAGGGTCTGGGGTGGAGGTGATTGCTAAATTCTGGCATGATCCATTCCCATAAAAAATAAAAGTTAATTTGTGGGACTATTAGTGTTTTCTGTGGATGACATCACTGGAACATTTGACTCTTCTATTATGCTTACGAAAATCACTTTTGGATGGTCTCATTCAGTTCTAAGTAACATTACAGAAGAGTATGAGGTTTTCAGAGGGATTAGTTTAGTAGGATTAATTAAAAATTGCTAAGAATGAACCTGATATTTATCTAGGGAAGCATCACTTAATCAGTCCCTTAAGTTACTCTAAATATATTACACAAATACTGTTTGTAATAGAGCTTCTTGAGTAATGGATTTCAGCAGTTGATGTTTTGGATTTCATTTGCCTGAACATTTTTTTTTTAATATTACTGGAAATACTGATCCAAAGTTGGTGATATTGTGATTTCCCCAAAAGAACAGAAATGGCAGTCATTTATGAAGGAGGGAGTAGAGGTAGAGTGAAACATGATAAAATTGTCCATGATAGCAATAATGTCACAGGCTACAATTAGATTAGTAAGGAGTTCTTGCTGGGTGGGTATTTATTATCTCCATATGAATATTAGATTAGAAAGCTTTTCTTTTCTGTCCCTCAGGGATAAGAATGTTGGAGACAGAACACATTCTAAAACGTGACCCCCAAAAAGGGGAAGATGAATGATTTAATTTTTGTTCCATTGATTTTATTTAAAATCCAGCAAATTTTCCAAAAACTGCATTTCTATTGGCTATGTTTTTTTTTAATTAAAAAAAATTTTTAAAAACAGTTTCTCTTTTAAAAAAGCTGGAAAAGAAGAGAGCAAATCTTTTTTTTTTTTTTTAAAGATTATTTATTTATTTGGGGGGGGGAGAGAGAGAGAGCGAGCTAGTGAGAGAGGGAACCCAAGCAGGGGGAGTGGGAGGAGAAGCAGGCCTCCCGCTGAGCAGGGAGCCTGATATGGGAATCCTGATGTGGGGATCCCAGAACTCTGGGATCACGACTTGAGCTGAAGGCAGATGCTTAATGACTGTGACACTCAGGTACCCCAAGAGCAGATATTTAATAGTTGGGTTTGAGAATAGGGTTATAAAAATGAATTGACAAAGGTTAGATGTTCAGGGACTACTTGTACCTACTAGGTTCCATTAACATTAATGGCTGGGGGTAGCTGAATCCCATTTGCCTTCTTAAGAACACAGACTTCAGCCTTGTTAATAGGTGCTGCGTAGTAATGCCGATCTGCTTCAAACTGTGATTTTTATTAGTTAATTTCAAATTTTTAAAGTTTTGCTCCTAAAAACCCAAGACATAGATCTTCTCTTAGTTCTTTTTTGGAAGAAAAATGAAAAATTTTTTTCCTTTCCACTTCCTCTGGTAACATTAAAAATATAACCAGCAAATTTAGAATAATTTGGGTCAGAAACATGCAGATATTTTTTATTTGTATCACTAGAGGCCATAGCTAACAGGTAATTTGGTGTTAGTCGTTTGTATGAACAGATCTAATTTAGAATATAGACGTTAAATATTTTTTTCTTTAATAGCTGTTCGGTTTGGTCGTATTCCTAAGCGTGAAAAACAGAGGATGCTAATTGAAATGCAGAGTGCAATGAAGACTATGATGAACAGCCAGTTCAGTGGTCATTTGCAGAATGACACTTTGGAACATCATGAACAGACAGCCTTACCAGCCCAGGAACAGCTGCGACCCAAGCCCCAGCTGGAACAAGAAAACATCAAAAGCTCTTCTCCCTCTTCTGATTTTGCAAAGGATGAAGTGATTGGCATGGTGACCAGGGCGCACAAGGATACTTTTCTGTATAATCAGGAGCAGCGAGAAAACTCAGCAGAGACCATGCAGCCTCAGAGAGAACGGATTCCCAAGGGCATGGAGCAGTATAATTTAAATCATGACCATTGTGGCAGTGGGCTTAGCAGCCATTTTCCATGTAGTGAGAGCCAGCAGCACCTCAATGGACAGTACAAAGGGAGGAACATAATGCATTACCCAAATGGGCATGCTATTTGTATTGCAAATGGACATTGTATGAACTTCTCCAATGCTTATATTCAACGAGTATGTGATAGAGTTTCGATAGATGGATTTTCTCAGAATGAGAACAAGAATAGTTACCTGTGCAACACTGGAGGGAGAATGCATCTGGTATAGTGAAATCAATTTTTTTACTCAACTTGCATCAAGGAAAGCTTTTGAAGGTTTTTTTTCTTTGTGGGGAGTATACACACTTCAGGGGCAGGGGTGGTATCAGAAAACATGAGACTTACAGAATCAGTATTGTGTGATATTTTAGGTCAAATACTGATAACATCATTTGTTGATTGACCCAATTTCACACAGAACTAGGTACAGCATGTGATTTGATTGATACTATGATTGGGATTAAGATTTTAAATAAAATATGGATCATGTAGAATTGATTCTTTAATTCTTAGAAATCCCTTTCAAAATTTAAGCATTCTGATTAATCACTGTCTTACTAGCTTTGGGATTTTCTCAAAGGGCTGATCATTTAGCTTGCTACAGTTAGTAATCCTTTAATTTCTATGGAGAGGGTTCTTTAACCATTATAGTACAAAAAGGTCCTTGAATGTAGAACATGGTTAGGTATTTTACTGTTTGAGAATTTTAGAAATAATTTAATACACTAGTTTCTAAGGATTTTCTCAGACTTTGTCTTATGAGATGAGTTAATGTTATTCATATTATTCAAGTTTTTTTTTTTAATCAACTGCAACAATCTACATGAAAGTACAGTGTTTATATTCAGCCAAATTTTCATCAAAAAACAGCAGTACCACATCATTTCCAGTATAAACCATGAGGTCCTTTGATAGTGCTTGGTATTTTCTACAGCTAGGTAATTAAAGTCTTCTTTTTTTCATTTTCAAAATAGCTGAGACTACTCCAATTCTTTTTGTTAGATTTTTCTTGTCACTTGCAAGTATTCGATTGCATGGGTCAGAAAGGTGATCTTATATCATATTAGACTTAATGGCTACCTTAAGGAGGGAAAAATTTACAAGCATTTAGATTCTCATTTTGTGATATTCTCCATGGTTATAGAATCATCCCATTCCTGCATCTCCTATGGATTTAGTGAAAATTTAAAGGCTGATTTTACTAACAGAGTATACAGTGAATGTTCATCATCTTTCTAGTGTTCTTATACCTTGTTTGGCTTCCTACTTTTTCCCCACCAATCCTTATACAGAAGGTGCCCTTGTATCTCCCATCATTATTCTCTAATTGAACAAGTGGAAGCCAGTGGTCAGAGCACTGTTTATGAAATAAATGGTCAATGACCTTTTTAGAAAAGTGAGGCATCTCACTATCTTTCCTTCCTTGAAATTATAATACTGTAATTGTGCCTTTTGGAAAAAAGTGAGTTTTGAAATATTAACTAAATATTGGGTTCTAGGCCTGTGACTCTAGCTATATTTAGAGAAATTAACTAAACTTCTTAGAATCTCATTTCCTCTAAGAAATAGTAATTATAATATCTGCCGTGACTAATGAATAGGACTGCTAATAAAGTTTGTATGAATTTGTTTGAAAATCATAAAACCAGTATAAGGTGGCAGCAGTACTAAAAAATAAACTCTTAAACCCAGGTTTTTGAAATAGCTTAGGCCGCCTCTTTTGTGATGCACGAATTGCTGTCAGAGTAGGTTGCCACGAGGCTTTCTAACACGAGGCAAGTAGAAGAAGAGAAAGTATTATTATTAGTAGATTTTACCTGTGTGTGAGAGTTATTTTCACATTGGGGTTTCCAATGATTTGAGATGCTACTCTCGAAGTTTCTTTACCATCTCTCATAATTTAATAGTTTTTCTGTTTTGTGCATGCTAGGTTTGTCCAATGAGTAAGTCTCCATATGTGGATCCTCATAAATCTGGGCATGAAATCTGGGAAGAATTTTCAATGAGCTTCACTCCAGCAGTGAAAGAAGTGGTGGAATTTGCAAAGCGTATTCCTGGATTCAGAGATCTCTCTCAGCATGACCAGGTCAACCTTTTGAAGGCTGGGACTTTTGAGGTAGGTTTTATTTATCTAGAATATCGATGCACAGTGTGTGTAGTATTTTATTTTCATTCTTTTCTAAATGAGTGCTTATAGTCCGGAGGCTAAAATTACCAGCAAAAGAATAACCATATCAGAATCTTGGCAAGAGATGTGACAAATCCAGAGTTTCTTAAGGCTTGAAATACAACTTCTCTGTATCCTCAGCGTATAGATTTCCTCCAGGTTGTAGTATTTACTTCCAGGGATGGGCTTCAGGCAGGGTCTGCAGAGCATTTGACACCCACTGAAATTCTATATTGGTGTTCTAGTATAGAGTACAAAGGGTAAATAGAATGTGGTTTTCTCTTTTAGGAAATTGTAGAATGTTTCAGGGTTATGTGAGATGTGTCTTCTGTGTTACCGTGGACTTTCTTGGCCTCATCTCATCCAGAATCCTTGCTACCTTTTCTTCTCTGGCTTCCCTTGCTGTGATGTATTCTGCCTGGACTTAGGGGACAGCTGCTTTTGCCAACTTGAGTGGGACAAGTGCTATGTTAGGTGCCTCCCACCTATGGCTTCTAAGTGCTGCTGAAGTGTGAGGAGCCTCAGGACTTGCTCAGAGCTCACTTAAATATTATTCTGAAATGCAGGGTGGTGGGTGGAAAGTTGGTGTCTGGTGGTCCACTTCTTTGATCCATGGGGGACGGGATCTGGGGAATATATTTTCATTTTCCCCTGCTGGTCCCACAGACTGAGCTCTCAGTTGTGAATGATACTGAGTGGCGGCCTGCTCATTAATGCATCCTCTGGTATTTGCTGATAATTGCTGTCATCCCTGTCATCTCATTTCCTTTTTCCTCAAACCTGTTTTCATGTATGGTAGTACACATTCCGTGTAAACTTTGGCCTTATGTTCTGTTTTTAGGAGACCTGGCCCAGAATGGAAAAGGAGCCATGTTCATAAACAAAATAGCTGTGGTATAATTTAGAAGTAAAACTGTTAGGTTAGGATTTTCAATGTAAAGGAAAACATTAGAGTTAAGATTTAAACCTGAATCTTAAAGGGGTGTCAGTGATCAAGTTCAAAGTTCAGTTCATTCATTTTTTGAGGTTAAGTAATTGTGGCCCACAGAGGTGGAGAGATTTTTCTGAAATTACCAATACATTTCTAACACAGCACCATAACACAAATCCCAGACTCCAGGACTTGTGTTCTTTCCCCCTTGTGATATGACTTGGGATTGCTGTGTTCTAGTTCTATACACTATTTTGGATTGTCTTGAGTAAAACAAGTCTTTGGGAAAATTGCAAAGGGGAGCTATTTGTTCAGTATTCCTTTGGTTATGAAAGAAATATGTGACATAGGTGTTACCCTTTACTATAGGGGAGGGAGTGCCATAGATAAGTAGTTGCTGATTTGGTTTGGATTTGAATTACAACTCGGTGTCTGGAACACTTCTGCTGTAATAGTTTTCTTTGTGTATTGTCTCTTTGGGTTATGGTTTCTTAAAATAGTCTAATTTAGGTGTATCCATGCATTTGTCTTGGCTTTATTTGGTGTTTTGATGTCTCTAAGTGTTGTTGCATTGAAATACTGCTCTTTTTACTTAGGATTTAGAGACCATGTGATATACTTGGTAGCTTAAAGAGTTTCTTTAATGCCTTTGGCCAAGGCCTAGTTTCATATTTCTTGGCATTAATGCCTGCTTTAATTTTATATTTGCATTTCAGAATCTTTATTAATAGAGTTGCAGAATATCACAGGACTCAAGTATTTTTGCCACTAGTGGCTGGAATTTTTCTGATGTTCACTCCACAGATATTTATTGCTTTGGTAGAGAATTTGCCTTAAGGAAATGGTTCTGGGTAAAAATAAACTCAATTTTTCTTTTACAACTTTCTTTTATATGTAGGATGTTTCTTAACTGGCTTGAATACTGAATTTTTTCTTAGTATTAGTACTGAACTCCTTCAAATACATTTTTCTTTTTCCAGGTTTTAATGGTACGGTTTGCATCATTGTTTGATGCAAAGGAGCGTACGGTCACCTTTTTAAGTGGGAAGAAATACAGTGTTGATGATTTACACTCAATGGGAGCAGGGGATCTGCTAAACTCTATGTTTGAATTTAGTGAGAAGCTAAATGCCCTCCAACTTAGTGATGAAGAGATGAGTTTGTTTACAGCTGTTGTCCTGGTATCTGCAGGTAAGCAGGCTGGTGCAAAATTGTGCTACATCCAGAATATAAGTAACCAAGTGGAAAGAAGATGGAACTATGTTCCAGCAAGCTGTCTATATGGCAAGAGAGCCTGAGGCAGATGCTAAAGTGCATGAATAATCTGTTGTTTTTGAGAAATCAGATAGCAAAAATTCAAAAGTGCTGTATGATAATAAAATGATGTTTAGATATAGGCCTCAAATTGACCACAAGTCTTAGTCTTTAACTTTTGCCTGTAATTTTTACAACTCTAAATTGTTGCTTTTGTGGATTTAACTTTGGGAACATAGGTGGTTCTGATACGAATTTAAGTTTTAATTAAAGTGTGTATTACTTGAGAATGTTAAAATTATCAAGGTACATTAGTGAGGTCTGTTCCAAAACTTGGTGAATTACGAGTAGGCTTTTACCTAGCTTTGCCACTGAATTTTCTGTGTGATTTGCATAAATAATTCTATTCTTTTGGGTCTCAGTTTCCTTGTGGAAGGAAAGGATTGTACCATGTGAGCCAACCTGGGGTCTGGCACAGAATAGGTACTTAGTTTCTGTTTGAATGAGTGACCAAGATTTTTGAGTCCTCACACTTAATGTTTATTTATATGAGTCACTGATGATGTTTTCCAGTTTCCCTGCCACCTTGCATTTAAATTATATTATTTCTGAGCAAAGTATTTCAATTTAGATAATAGCTATTAAGATAATAGCAAATGGGAAATTGAAACACTGACTTTCCTGGGGATATATAAGTAAGTACCAGCCATTTTTAGGTATCACTAACTTTATTTTAAAACATTGAGAATTGTACAGTATTTTGATATGACTTACTTCAAGTTTTGTATTTGCTTCTTACTGTGTAAAAGCCATTGTACCAGGTGCTGTGGGGGTTATAAAGTGTAAGTTATAGCCCCTGCTTATGTGGTAAGCTGTTAATCAGTAACTCCTAATGAGGAGGTTCTTGGTATATCTTAAAGGGTCTGTACATTAGTGGTGTAAATAAGAGTTAGGTAAATAGCTCTATATGTAAATAAGAGTGTAAATAAAGAGTTATGTCATTTGGAAGCATAATTTAGCTACCTATTCTGATCAGCTCTACCTAGGTGGCTAAAAATGCACTTATGATATGGAATAGTATTACAGTAACAGGTTAATAAGAGATAACTTATTTTCTTACAAGTAACCTTGTAGTTAATGCTTCTTGCACTTCACCTACCATCCTGCAGTCTCTTGATAAGTAATTATTAATGGTTTGAGTTGACATCTGATTAATGTATTGTGAAACTAAAGGTAATCCATACTTTGTAATTTCTTTATCTGATCAGTATGTGGACAGGGGAGACAGAACAAGCATTAAGATACACGCTTACTCTCCAAGCATCTATGTATTATTTGAGAGAGAGAACTAACACAAAAAGCTTTATGGTATTAAGCTGTGTGGTTCTGACTGAGAAAGTAGGGGTCTAGGAAGGAAGATGAAGTTACCTGAGAAAGCTTTGTGGGGAAAGCTTTGAATTTGAAGGATGGGTTAGTAGATTTTCCCATCAAAACAGTGATGAAGCGGCTTTGGAGAACATGAGGTAAGGCAGGGGCAGGTGGCCAAAGCCCTATGTGTACATCAAGGAGGAAAGGGATGGAAGGCTTGGGAGTTAAAGGGACACTGGATTATGGAATGACCACAAGGAGAACTAAGCAGAGAAGTTTTAACTGAAAAAATGGGGCAGTGGAAAGTCAGTGTAGGAGAATGATGAGGCATGGACAGAGTCATGGTTTGACATAGTTCTGCATGTTTATCTTGGGTAGGTTAGAAAAGTGAGTCATTGGAGCTGGAGGGTCAGGTTGAGAGGCTGTTGAAATAACTTCAGGTAGGAGGCAGTGGAGTGAACTTTCCTGAGATAGGTGTAGTAGAGGAGGTGAAGCAGGAGGGACTGTCTCAGAGATGGTGGAAAGGAAGAAACAGTGGCAGGGGATAACGGGAGCTCTCTACCAGGAAATATGCCATTTACTTACATTTTCTACCAAGTGAACATAATTTTTATTTTGTTTTAATCTCCTTTTGAAAAAGCCTTGTTTTGTTTACTGGTCATAACAATAATATGGGTCCTTTGCAAAAGTAGAAAATACTAAGATGAACATAAAGATGATAATATTGCTACCAAAAAAGATTACTGTCAACATTAGGGAGTCTTTCTCTGTCTGTTCACCTGTCCATCCATGTACCATTTGCTTGATTATTATGGTACATAAAAAAATATGTGACATACCGAGTGGAAAAGACTTATAAAAAAAGAATGTAGTGCATTCTTATTTTTGTTCTGTCTAAATGAAGGTACATAAGCAACACATACACAGACACAATTTCTTGCATTTTAAAATAATTTGCTTTCACTTAAACATATGATAGTGTTGATGTCTAACTTAAATCTTTACCACGAAGAAAAGACTATTATTATTTTTAAAGCAGTATCTATACAAGAAAATAAAATTCAGAAACTACAGAAGATAAGTCTCTCCTTCCTTCTCCCAGCCTACTCTCCAGAGAACTAGAATTCTATCTTTCTTAATTGTTCTGGGAGTTGCCCACTCAATTCTAAATATTATGCTTATAGCTTTTTTTTAATTGAGTAGATACAACTGACAAAAGTGTCTTCTCTTTATAAGTTTTATTTTTACAGTTACTTTGTTTTATATATAATTAGAATATGCTCACATTCTTTGACCATTCACTTTTACATAATCTCTCAGATAGAATAGAGAAAGAATCTTCTCCTTAGGAAGACAGTATCATCGTCCTTCCATATCCTGGCTTCTTTTGCTATACCTTTTTTTTTTTTATTTTACATTATCAAGAATGAAAATATTTATATTCTGTTCTATAGGTGTGATTAGATTCCATGCTTTATTTGATGGAAAAAGATACTGAAAATATTGAAAAGTAAAAAATATTTTTTTACTAAATATTGAAAAGTAAATATTGAAAAGTAAAAAAATCTACATTTTCTAAATATTCAAAAGTAAAAAATATTGAAAAGTAAAAAATATTGAATATTGAAATATTGAATAGTAAATATTGAAAAGTAAATATTGAAAAGTAAAAAAATACTACATTTTTTAAATATTGAAAAGTAAATATTGAAAAGTAAAAAATATTGAAAAGTAAAAAAAATATTGAAAAGTAAAAAATATTTGAAATATTGAATATTAAATATTGAATATTTTCTAAATATTGAAAAGTAAATATTGAAAATATATTTTCTAATATTGAATAAATATTGAAAAGTAAAAAAATCTACATTTAGAGTATTAGGATTATGTAAATAGTACCTATAGTGTTCACATAGCGGGGTTGAATTGGTAGATGAGGCAATACAGATTTTAAGATTTTATTTATTTGAGAGAGAGAAGCATGAACATGGGGAGTGGCAGAGGGAGAGTGAGAGGGACAAGCAGACTTCCTGCTGAGTGAGGAGCCTTACAATGCTGAAGTCAAACACCTAACTGACTGAGCCATCAAGGCTTCTGGAGGCAATATAAATCTTGCCCTAAACCTGTGCCTCCCAAGGGGGGAATGTTCCAAGTATCAAATAACAAATGGATCATTTATATTCTCTATTAATTGCTTAGAATTTGCTTTATATTTAAAATAGCTTTTTGTTTTTCTTGGAATCTACAGTTGCCATCTGGGTTTTGTTTTGGTTGTTGTCAGATAAAGTGCTAGTTTCTAGACCTCATTATATAATTTTATCCTTACAGCAGACCTCTGATGTGAGCTAGGATATGTTATTTTCAAATATCGGCAAGAACTTTGAGGAACAGAAGGGTTAAATTGTCCAAGGTCATGAATTTTAAAAAATTGGCTGAGCATGCATTTGGACTACTGTTGGCCTAGCTTCAAAGCCTTTCTGTTACACTGCTTGTTAACAGAATAATTCTAGCTGCTAAGAGAGAGAGAAATCTAAAACACGATATTTGCCTATCCTCTTAGAAGACTCTTGATGCCATGGAGAAAAAGGGAATTATACCTGGAAGGTAGATTGTTCTTGAGATTGTGTGAAATGGCAGCAGTCATTGCAGTTGAAGATGAGGGATGGGCATATAGGTGTGAGAACAATCTGAATGTGGATTTTAGTTGTCCTATGGAGGTTTTTGTGGAAGGAATTTGACTTTCATCTTGTAGGAAGTGATTATCCACAGAAGATTTTGGTGAGATTTGGTGTTGAGCGATGAAGAACCTCTCTGAGTTTAAGGAAGTAGAGGACAGGTATATCGTGAATTAAACTATACTGTAAACTATGAGGTAGGTAGTGTAGCATTTAGTACATCATTTTGAAAATCAATTTTTATTTCAGTCTGTGCATTGTATTGTTTTAATTTCTAGAGGATTATTGTTTATGATCCAGCTAGATTTTTACGTAGGTTATTTGGCCTTGAAATCATGAAATCATGGTTTTAGAAATGCAATTTTAGAAAGATTTAATGCAGTTCACATTTTTAGGTGTAGGAATCCATTTTCCTGAAGTTCTGAGTTGTAAGGAGGAAGCATAAGTCTTTCCAACAGAGTATTCACTGAAAGACTCATAATATTAGTTGTTCTAACTCAAGTATCCTTCTCTGCCTATCTAGATTATTTTGTTTGTAGGGCTCACAGTCATTCTTTTCCCAGTTGTTGGTATTGTAAATTACTGATGTGATGCAAACTAGGTATTTTTTTCTGCTCTAAGAGGTCTCTCAGGGAAGGAATTTTGGTTTGTTACGTTGACTGCTAATTCCCTAAGCACCTATCCAGTAGCCATATACATTCAGTAAGTGCTTGGTGAGGGAATTACTAAGTTGCAAGGATATTGAAGAAAACAGTTACTTGAATATTAAAGGCAGGAGAGACACTTGGAAGCATCATTGAAGGCTTTACGTAGTTTTATATGGCCATTATGATTGTATGATCAAAGTTGTATGTTAAGAGATCTTTTCTCCGTATAACAGTTTTATCTGAAAACATATGACTCTCCCAATCCAGTAGTCAGCATTCAAATTGTTTCTTTTTCCATAATAATTAGCACATAGTTCAGTAATAATCCACACTTTATTAAATGTAAGATAAACCTGTTTTCATCATTTTTTTCTGCATTTAGAGTTAATCAGACTTCCCCCTTGACTATGAAATTTTAGTCTTTGCATTGCAAGTGGCCTTTTTAGCTACCAGCTACAATGCAGAGCGTAAATACCCTTGTGAACAATGAATTAAAAAGGGTGTGAAGGGCGCCTGGCTGGCTCAGTGGGTTAAAAAGGGTGTGAATGGCCAGAGATTTTTGCTTCCTTGGCAGTATCTTTCTTATTAATTAAAATTCCCTATACTGGGAGCCATTGAGTATTTCTTAGGCTCTACTGCCTCCTATTGTAAAGGGAAGAAATAGTCGTTGATGATGACTAAAAAAAAAAGTCCATGGGTAAACAGTATAGATTTTGCTAATTTTAAGATACTTTGCTTTATTGTTGGATTATACTAAATCATTAGTTTATTAACATTTTGTATGATGAGCTTAATAAACACAGTATGCAAAATGGAAGTGAATGCAGGTTAATGTAACTAGGTAATAAAGGTACACAGTGTATTAGTTACCTCTTTACTGCGTAACAAATTACCTTAAAACTTAGTGGCTTGAAAAGATATACATTTATTATCTCACAGTTTCTGAGGATTAGGAATATGGGTATGGTTTAGATAGGTGCTTCTGGCTTGAGGTTTCTTGGGAGACTGTAGTCAGACTGTGAGTAGGGCTGTGGTTGGCTATGAAGGCTCAACTAGGGAAGGATCTGCTTCGAGGATTATTCATATGGTTGTGGTAGGAGTCCTTTCCTTGCAAGATGTTGGGCTGAGTACCTCAGTTCTTTGCTGGATGCTGGTCAGAGACCACCGTCAGTTCCTTAGCATAAGGGCTACTTCATAAGCAGCTCACAACATGGCACTTGGCATCTGGCTTTACTCAGAGGAGGTGAGTATGAGTTTGCTGAAGATGGAAGCCTTTTTTTTTTTTTTTTGGTAGTATTTTATTCATCAGTAGTGAGTCAGTAAGTCTAGCATACTGAAGGGGAAAGGGATACACAAGGGTGTGGATACCAGGGTGAGGGGGCCATTTTAGAGGTTGCCTGCCATACATGGTAACATACAACTGTGGATATATTCTGTATGAAGAAAAAAAATATATTTGTAAACTACACTATTTTATTTTGACAGGAGAGTTGAAATTAGTAGATGGCATCTAATTTTAAAAATTAGAACCTCTAGTTTTGTGAACAAAATACTAAATACCAAATCTTGATTTATCAAGTATACTGTGTAATGTGTCTTTTTATAATATAATAAATAGGTACAGAAATTTGCCATTGGGATTTAAATGTTGACAACTGTCTTTTGCCTTTATTCCAATATATAAAACCTTGTTGTAGACTCATTAATGAGATTGATGAAAAAGAATTTAATTTCTATTTAATGTTTTCTCTTAATTGGTATTTATATTTAATGTTTATAACGTCCTCTTATTCCTATCTGTCTATTCCTTACTCTCTGTTAGATCGATCTGGAATAGAAAACGTCAACTCTGTGGAGGCTTTGCAGGAAACTCTCATCCGCGCACTAAGGACCTTAATAATGAAAAACCATCCAAATGAGGCCTCTATTTTTACAAAACTTCTTCTAAAGTTGCCAGATCTTCGATCTTTAAACAACATGCACTCTGAGGAGCTTTTGGCCTTTAAAGTTCACCCCTAAGGCCTTTGTTTATTTAAACACGAACTGATTCATGCTAACTGTACATTTTGTGCTAAAATGCTTATTTATATGTGTATACCATATGTGGAGATAGAAAAGACCTTTAAGACAATACAAGATTGTAGGCTATCTCTGTAATTATGCAGTAGCTGTTTGGATTGAGGTTTCTTCAGCCATGGTTAGACATTGACCGCATTTCCCCTATAGACCAATCAGCTGTGTCGCACTTAAACTGGAGAAGTTACACTGAATTATAGTCACACTGAATGTTAGACTTTTTCATCTGCCAAAACCAAAAATCATTTTGATCTCCCTGTGGTATAAATATAACGCACAATCACAAGTACGTGAAGACTTAAAAATTAATCCTTCGTGGTAGAAATGCTGTTGTATGATGAAGACTTGATTTCACCACAAGACCATTTGATCTGGTAATTGGAGACATTGCAAATTAGAAGATCTTGATGTCTGTATTTTGTTCTGCCACTTATTAAACTGTACGATCCTGGGCAGGTTAGTTGGTTGTGGAAAATGAAAATTGATAGTGTTCTTAATGCCCCACCTCACAGATACTAAAAAATGTCTATAAAGCATATTTACCTCTTGGGAGATAGGCACTATGTAAATAAGATAAACTTTTTGTTATTATAATTATTCATAATAATATTCTTTCCTTATTTCTGAGAATTCATTTCACAGTCCACACCAACCTATTATTCAGGGTTCCTGCATATGTGTGGGGTATCCTCCTGGCACACATATATTCAAAGTTTATGGGTACATCAAATACATAGTATGTGTACATAATATCTGTGTGAATATAATTATACATAAACACATTTCTTCACAATATTTTAAACTGTGAAGAACTTTTATCATACAATAAACTTAAAACAAGTGGTGTCAAAGACTCAAATTAGGTGCATTTTACCTATTGATATAACCATTGCTTTAAATGTTTAGATAGTATGTTATTGAACTTAGGCTCTATTTTTATTTAAGCAGCACTAAATGTAAAAGTACAACAGGCAGTTGAGTCCAGATTTCAAAAAATATGTATTTTGAGTTCATCTTTGTTTAAATCTTTGGTTCAGGGTACTAGATTTCTTACCTTGTACTGAGAAAGGTTACATTGCTGCCCCTTATACACATGCTGCAGCCTAATGATAAATATTTTGATTCTTTTTGGAGAACCAATCAATGTTTTAAGAAAACTGTTTAATGTGTTGGCCCCATGTGCATATGTGTGCATGTGTGTGTATGCGTTTGTGTGCAAGTGTGTTTTGAGTCCACTTTTTTTTTCCTAGATAACACTACAGGGATTTTGTCCAATTAGATTTACTCTATAATTTGAAAAATCATTTAGTGTGTGTGACCTACAGGCTTAGAAGTGGTACAGAGACATTTCCTCCACATATCTAATATTGGGCTTTATTAAATAGAGAAAATCAGCCTCTATTTATGGCACTGGGAGAAATAACCAAAGTTGAGGATTTTATGTATGTTTTTCTGTTTCCCTGGAAAAACAGCAATTAATTGGAATTTTTTTTGAAAAGATTGCCTTCTGTATAATTTTTGGATTATATAAAACTGTAAGAATGGAAAGAGCCTGCTTTACTATACTCAGCCTGTTACTTTAATGATACATGAGCAGAATGCCTTATTTTGTAATCTTGTTTAACTTGTTGCTACTGGGACTTGAATTTCTGTGGCACTTGTTAAGTAAGTGAAAAAAAGAAGTTAAATCCTCTCATTATTAAAGAGGAAAGGTGATGGTGATGTCTGTAATACATTATAAACCATAATTGTGATTTACCTTACATAGGTAAGACTTTTATGGGATATACAGTATAGTTTTTGTGAATTCTTTACATGATAGCATTAACTTTTTATAATTTTTTTTCCTAAGATAAATGCATAGTTTTCTTCTATGGGGGATAGAAATGGCTTTTTGAAGTAATCCTGAAAACCTCAAAGATCATGTTTGTTCTTAATTTTTGCCTTTTGCCTAAGCCTCTTTATAATATGTTATCTTTAAAACAGTTACTGTCTTAGTGTGTAACCAAAACTATGTTAGTATTGCTTATACAACTTTAGTTAGGTTCAATATATACATGTATACATCTATATATAGATATGTAGGGTTGCATTTTGTCTTGTAAAATTTTATTTGAACAATTCTTCCTGTAGGTAATGGGAAACAAAATTAATAGTTCATATGCCACTTGTAGCATCTCTATATTTGAAAATAGCCCAATATTAAAACTACTAAAATTAAACCAGCAGCCTATTATAAGCACATTCTTTGATTGAGTCATTGGGTATAAACTTACTAAATGTGGAGAAGACAACCAGTTTGGGAAACTTCTGGGTCAGTGGGACACTGTTGATTAATTGATAATGTACTGTATGAATTAAGTGATGCTTTAACTCTGATTTTACATTTTAAGTTAAAATATGGGCATTATGTCAGCAAACTTAAGGGCATTATGTCAGCAAGCTAAAACATTTTTTTCCTGTGCTTTTAATGTATCTCTACATGATCTGAGAGAGGATTCAAGCTTTAGACAGATATAGCTGAGGGAAAGGGGAAGCATCTTCTTGAGTTGAAGCTTTTCCTTAGGGCAGTGGATTAATTACAGATTAAAAAAAATTAGAAGGCAATTTCAGTGGATTAAGTGTATAGCTTTTGTATCTACATTTCAAGAAATTACCATTGTAACTTGATAAGAAATGATTTATTTTATGTAAACATCATTGCAAAGCAAGGTGTAGAAGCTCAGCTAGATTTATTACTGTGCACGAGAGTAAGTACCTATCTCAATTATTCTTTTTCTTTTCCAATATAAAGTTTGCTGAATGTACAAGAAGAGTTTATCACTTAGGATATAGATTTTTTTTTAGGGGTTGGGGGGGATGGGATCTGTCAGGAAATTGCCTATAAACAAAGATTGTCTTGATTTGATTCAAAACATAAAACTTGAAGCTATTCTTGAACTAATGTGGAAAAATAAAATGGCTATTGTTTTAAAAAAGTGATAGAAATATATTGTCAAGATATGAATTAAGTTTATTTTCTACAAACTTATTGATGAGGACATGGACAATATCTTCATGTTTCTGAAAAGTAATGTGTACATGGGGGGAGGGGATAATAAATATTATTTCTAACCAAGTGTGGTTTTGGTATCTTTTTATCTCGATGTTTTTGTAAGACTCTAATTTAACTTCCTACTTTCCCCTGAGCATAGCAGTACATCTTAACCTAAATCTCTGATTCAGCGTGGTGGAATGTATATATGAAGGACTCTTTTGATTTTAGTTTGTTTAGAGAGTCCAGCAAAGGTCTTTGATGTTTTCTGGAATGACAGCTGAATCAGAGATTCAGAGACTCGCTGTATCTTGTAATCTGTCTTAGAGGGGGATGGTGAGAGAAGAACGGGGTGCTTGATCTAGCCAAGACTGAGCCTGGCTATAAACGGCATAAGATGCCTCAGCAAGACCACCACCTCCTTTCCCCTTTTCTAGGGGCTGTACCATGCCAGCAAAGTTGAAGCCATTACTTCAATCTACACTCACTACAGTTGTTACCTAGATCAGTGATATCCATTACTTTTTTTTTTTTTTTAAAGAATTTATTTATTTATCAGAGAAAGAGAGAGGGAGAGGGCACAAGCAGGCAGAGGCAGAGAGAAGCAGGCTCCCTGCTGAGCAAGGAGCCTGATGTGGGACTTGATTCTAGGACCCTGGAATCATGACCTGAGCGGAAGGCAGCTGCTTAACTGACTGAGCCACCCAGGCGTCCCATACCCGCTACTTTTCTGTGGATGATAATTGATGTTGGGTAGGAGAAATGGGCTCCTTGATCAAATAGCTTGGAAATGCTGGGTTAACAAGGTTACTGAGATGTCTTTATGTGAGTCCCATTCTCTAATGAGCAAGTGTGTATTGTGAATTCTTTAAGGAAGTTTTCAGTAGGACATAGTCTTTTTCAAACTTCTGCCACGTAGCGCCCCCTTCTCCTTTTTTTCTGTGTTGAGCACTTGTTGGGACTCCTTGGAAGGTGTGATTTCAGGAGAAAAACATGTTAACCCACTTTGGTTGTTGGTCAGGATACTGATCATATTCTGTGGATTACTCTATAAATTTGTATTTTGTCCCTTTTTTGCACGGTATAATAAATATTAAGCTCTGAATAAATAGTTAATGAAAAAGTAGATTAAATTCCTTTTGAATTTTGGAAGTGCTGCATGTGAATAAATACAGTCAATTCATGGATCTGGTTTTAGTTTTACAAAAACTCATTTGGGCCTCTTAAAATCTGTCACATTTGCTTTTCTTAATTCTTGGTCTATCTAAAGGTTTAGCACCAACTATGGCCTGTATTCTAGTAGCCACGTTAGAGTTGCTCTTCACAATGCCAAAATTGGTGGACGAATTATAAGGACAATCTTGGAGGAACTCAACCTCTCCAGAATGCTTTCTATGGGGGCACGGTCGCAAGAACAGAAACATGGTCTCGAAATTAGCATTTCTCCTACATTGCAATAAAAATTACTAAAGAGGGTGAGACCAGTGTTTTAAAGAAGACTCAAATACCTGGGATGAAAGTGATGTTTTCAAATGTTTTTTCCCCCTCTGTTTTCCTACTGGTAACCACAGAATTGAGAATGATCTTCTGAGAAGTCTCTAAGGTAAGTTCTGTGTTTTTTCTGTTCTATAGGTTCATTTTTCTCTGAATTCTCCTTATCCATAACCCCAGCAGTTCCCTCCACCCCCCCCCCCCCCCCCTCCTTTGTTGCTTTGCTTGTAAATTTTCATCTATTTCCCCCCCCCCCCAACAGCCATTTCATTTCCTGTTCAGGTTCTGCAGTAAAATGCAAGTAGGGTAATTTCCAAAGTGGAAAGCACCTACACTTTCATTCTCTCTTGATCATCTTGCTCCCTACAGTTAGGCTGCTCTTTTTCTTTTCTTTAATATTTTATTTATTTATTTGACAGAAAGATCACAGGTAGGCAGAGAGGCAGGCAGAGAGAGAGTGGGGGGGAAGCAGGCTCCCTGCTGAGCAGAGAGCCCAATGCACGGTTTGATCCCAGGACCCTGAGATCATGACCTGAGCCGAAAGCAGAGGCTTATTAACCCACTGAGCCACCCAGGTGCCCCATAGGCTGCTCTCTTTCTAAGCTGTTTTATCTAAAGGGCTTTGGAGGAATAAACTGATGCTTTAGTTACTCATTACATATTTATTGAACATACATGTATGGCTCAAGAATTTCTCTTTTTATCCAAATGCAAATGAGTTTCCTTGAAAATCCAGGGCACTAATCCAGACAGTGTTGTGGAAGTTGTGTGCACATGAAGCAAATGGCCACCATTCACAGCATCTTAAGTAGTAATTGCCAGTAAATGCTGTTCTAGCTGTGGTGTGCTGGAGCAGCTTGTAAGGTCTCTTGAGGTCTCACTGTTAACACTTCCGGAAATTTATGGAGCTGGTTATTAAAACAGCCATTATTAAAAGTTAAATTACATAAACTTACATTTGAATTATATTTGAGAAGATACTTAAAACTCCTCACTTCCTAATTACATTTTACTCTTATTTATGCTTTTGAGGCTCAGTACCTTTATTTTTATGGGTATGGTAGCAATACTTTGTCATGGTGTTCCTGCACATCTCTTCTCAACTCCCTAAGTGATGGCCCATTGGTAGCTCAAAATTGGCGGCAGTAGGATTATTTATACTATGCAAAGCCGCAAATGCTATGATTCAGGCTTGATTTATTTTGCTGGTCGTCTAGCTTTAAGGAAGTGATGGAGACATTGTTAATAATACAAATTAAAGGTGTACTCTGATTTATACGTATGTAGAGTTCATACATGTGGAATTGTTTGGTGACGGGTAAGAGGAAGCTCTTTAGTCAGGATTCAGTACATAATATGAGTTTAATGTTATCCTCCAACCCCCACATAACTTTTTCTCTTATCTGTAAGAAGTGTAAGCTACTTCGAGTGATTACAAGACTAAATGAGAAGTATTTAAAAACTCTGCAGCAATGTCCTCTACAGACATGAGGTAATTGTCTTTCCTTAGGAAATGACATAAAGAGGAAGAGAAAGGAGAGTCTGGGGGTGGGGGGCGGGAGGAGTGGGCGCAGGGCCTCTGAGGAGGCTCTCCCTGGGCTGGCCTGTGTGGCTTGGCCTCTCACAGGCACGTCGGGGCTGAAGTGAGCTGGCAGTTCCCCATTTAGGCGTTTTCAGCGGGGAACTGCTCTGACAGTTGACTGTGATGACCCCAACCTTCGGATACTTCTGATTTCCAGTAACGTCTCCAGGAGAAGCTAACCAAGTGACAAAAGATGACCCGGTCCGCCTCCCATTCCCAAGCCCTCAGACCAGAATACAGTAGTTCCCCTGTCCCGCAGATGGGCTTTTTGGAGTTCCAATGACCTACCCTCAGCCTTGATTGCGCCCGGAAGCAAGAGCCCCACGCTGCGTCAGAGCGTGGCGACGTTCGCCTTACGTCATCCCACGTAGGCATTTTCTTTCTGCCGTCCTCACACCGAGAAGGGTGAGTACAGCGCCTTAAGGTGTTTTGAGAGCGGCCATTTACATAACTTCTATCACAGTATATTGTTACGTCATTCTTTTTTTATTATTGTTAATCTCGTACTGCGCCTAATTTAGAAGTTAAGCTTCATCATAGGTTTGTATGTATAGGAAAAGAAATCATGTATCTAGGCTTCGGTACTTCCGGGAATCAGGCATCCACTGGGGGTCTTGGAATGTATCCCCCTGCAGCCAGGGGGACACGGCTATGTATGAGGAAGGTCATTAGTATTCCACGGGATGCTATTATTGTTCAAGGTGTACATCCGTCACAAGGGGCAGGGATAATGGGCTCAGTGTTCCTTCCTAGGAAAAATAATAAAAATACCCTTGGAAGGGTAGGAAGAACTTTCATGTCTGAGTTTTGGATGTTCTCACCATTTATGGAGGATTGAGGATACCTTTCTAGTTGTGATTCTGCTCTTCAGTGATCTTGAGAAGATCCCTTTATCATTGGGTTCAGCTCCCTTCTGTAAAATGAAGGAATTTAACTGTAAGCCCTCCCTCATCTCTTCCAGGGCTAACATTTGTGATATGATAGTATGTAAAACAAACAAACAAACAAACACCCCCCCCCCAAACTAAACAAACACAAAAAAAGAACTAGAGAGTGGCTTTTAAAAAAGAAAAAAAAAAGGGTGAAAAATTTGTTTTGTTGGAGGTGTGGTGAGGGGAGACAAAGAAATGTGGTTCCTGCAGCTAACGGTTGATTGATCACACTTGCCTTACCCTGGTGTGACATTGCACCCTGCTGGCCATCTGTCCCCTCTCCTTGTGGTGTGACTCCCTGCTCCCTCGTGCCTGTCTCACTGCTAAGTGTTCACAATACCTTTAGCTCAAAGTCAGCTGTTAAGGTCAGGGACAGGAAGTATGCTGGGGGAAGAGGGGTCACTCTAGGAATTTCATGTCCCCCAAGGTTCCCAATGCCTAATGGAAGGGGCAACTGAAGCTGGACGCAGAAAGCACAAGGAAGGAACATTAGGAAGCCCTAAGACCTGTGGCAGCACTCACTGTTCAAGCTGAGCCCTTTCCTGCATGGCAGCACTTCCCAGTTTTTGATCGTTACAAAAATATAAAATTTTGTAGTTGAAGTGAAAAAGTGTAAAATTTTTTTGTAGTTGATGATTCTCTTGTCTTTTTCCTAAGTCTTTTTAATTTTATTCCAACCCTCAAGGTAGTCAGGAAAACTTTTACCATATAAAACCAAAACTTGTACCTATTGTTACTTTCTAGCGCTCTTAGCTAGCAAAATCAAAAGAATTTCATTTTGAACATCCTGACCCTCCACCATTAACATTTTATTATACTTGTGAATTACACAGCTATCTGTCCTTCCATCTATCAGTCCTTATCTTGGCATTTTTAAAAGTGTATTTTAAAGTAAATTGCAGTCCTCAATAAACTGCCCCTTAAATTTTTTGTCTTGCATATAATTTACAAGAGTTAAATACTAATTTATACTCTGTTCTTTTGATATACAGTTTATAGATAATGAAATGTACAAGTCTTTAGGGTATATCTGCCACTTTATTTTCACAAATGTATTCTCACTGTGTAACCCAAAAACCAGTTGAGATATAGACCATTACCATGATCGTAGAAAGTTTTCTCATGCCCCTTTTTAGGCAATCCCCACCCCTCAGAGGTCATAGCTATTGTTCTGATTTTTTTCCACTATAGATTAGATTAACCTGTTCTATAACTTATATAAATGGTATCATTGCCATATATACTCTCTTGTATAAGACTTCTTCACTCAGCATAGTGTTTTTGAGATTTATCCATCATAATTTTATTATTTTTATTGCTAAACGGTATTCCTTCATATGGATATACCATAGTTTGTTTATCCTGTCAGTGGATACCTGGGTTATTTCCAGTTTTTGTTTATTATGGATAAAACAATTATGAATACTCCATTGTATTTGGTGTTATAGTATATCATGACTTGACCTTGGGGTAGAATTTGTTAGTTCTGTGAGTACAAGAAACAGCATATAGTGGAAAGCATGAAAAACAGAGCATTAAATTTAGTTCTTTCTGCTTAGAGTTCTTATAGACAAAAACAGCTCATCAGTTAGAAAATGCTTAAAGCCTATCTAAAAGGGAGTTCAGCAGTAAGGATATTTATTACTTATTTCCTGCCTAAGACTTCTGGAGGCAGGGCAATTCCAGCCTGGTTCAATAGCTCCAGATGCCATTGAAGAATCCAGGAGCTCACCTCATATACATTAGATTGGCCATTATCAAGTGAACAAACAAAAAACAAAACAAAGGAAAATAACAGGTGTTGGTGAGGGTGTGGAAAAATTCAAACAATTGTGCACTCTTGTTGGGAATGTGAAGTGGTGCAGTTTTGTGGAGAACAGTATGGTGCTTCTTTAAACAATTAAAAATAGAAAAGAAAATTTAAAATGGAATCACCATATGATCCAGCAATTCCACTTCCAGATATATATACCCAAAGGAATTGAAAGTAGGTTCTTGAAGAGAAATTTGTATATCCACATTATAGCAGCATTATTCATAATGGCCAAATGATGGAAGCAACCCAGGTGTCCACTGATGGATACGCAGCATGTGGTATGTACACAGTGACATATTATTCAAACTTAAAAAGAAAGGAAATTCTGACACATGCTACAACATAGATAAACCTTATGCTAAGTGAAATATGCCAGTCACAAAAAGAAAAATACGATGTGATTCCACTTATATGAAGTACCTAGAGTAGTCACATTCGTAGAAAATAGAGTGGAGAGAGGGGTAGTTGCTTAGGGCTGGTGGGGGAGGGGAGGAATGTTTCAGAGTTTCAGTTTTGCAAGATGAAAGAGTTTTGGAGATTTGTTGCACAATAGTGTGATGGTATTTAAACACTACAAAACTGTACACTTAAAAATTGTTAAGGTGGTAAATTTCCACGTTATATGTATTTTACTATAATTAATTAAAATAAAAAAACAACCCAGTAGCTTCTGATCCTTCTTTGTCATCTTGTGCATATTTGTAATGTTTTCTCTCATGATTACAAGATGGTGGGTGCCACTGTCAGGCATCACAGCAGAAGGAGTATGTCCAGAGAATAAGAGAGGCCATTCCTCTTGTTTTTTAGGGAGAAACTTTTCTCAGGAGGCCCAAGCAGACTTCCCCCTCTCAGCTCCTGTTGGCCAGAATGTGTATCTTGCTACAAGAGAGCTTGGAAAGCAAGTATGTACCATTTTTCGACCTCTGTAGAGAGCATCAGACTCTTCTGGAGAGAACAAGGGGTTTGGGAATGGCTTTTGGGGAACGAACCAACGATGTTATCTTGAATGGACTACTGTTAGGGAGGAAGGGTCCTTCTTTGTTAGCTCAGCATTTTTGGCCACTATAAATGATGACCAGAGCAAATCTTGGTTGATACAGGGATGATGCCCTTGGCTTACCTTTAATATAGGCAGCGTTAGGGCGAGAATACAAATGAAGAGGGGTGCCTGGGTGGCTTAGTAGGTTAAAGCCTCTGCCTTTGGCTCAGGTCATGATCCCAGGGTCCTGGGATTGAGCCCCACATCGGGCTCTCTGCTCAGCAGAAAGCCTGCTTCCCCCCCTCTCTCTTGGCCTGCCTCTCTGCCTACTTTTGATCTCTGTCAAATAAATAAATAAAATCTTAAAAAAAATACAAATGAAGACCACCAGCTTGCCCTTGTTTTTTTTCCCCACTCCTGCCTTTGTCCCCTAGTGTGAAGGACTGTTTTTTTTGGTTGTTGTTTGTTTGTTTTTTCCAGGAATTTTTGTGAGCCAGTTGACTTCATATTGGTATCTTGAAATTGGCTACCAGTGGGAATATTCATACTATGGAAATTGGTAAATACTACATATTAGGACTCTTTCCACCCCAAGTACCAATGTGCTGCTGAGCCTTTCACACAAGTTCATGGACACTCCAGCTCCCTGGTCCAAGCTCTATTCATGCCCTCTCTTTTATCATCTGTCCCTTGGGCCGAGTTTTGTGCATATTGGCAATGTGGTCTGACTGTGGGAAGTCAAGGAAGGAACCTTCTTCAGGCCTTGAAAGCAGGCCTAGAGTCATTTGGGTAGGGAATTCAGGTGCTGGAGCATCATCTGGAGTGGGGTATGGATTCTGGGCATACTTGGCCTGAGGAGAGGGGCATAGCTTTAGACTTGGAACTTCTTAAATGTGACTCCAGGGCAGGGGGCCAGTAGCCTGGGTTGTAGTGTGGGCAAGAGAGGGAAATAGTTTTGTCCACTTTCCCCCATCTTCCGCCTTTGACTAAATGGAAGAAAACCCTTCCTTCCCTCATATACCTGCCTAATTTCTTGATGAAGGGAGAATTGCTGGTCTAATTTATCAGAATCCATTCATGGGCTATGTTTTAGTAGTGGACAGGGTTATTGTGTCTTAAAGTTTAGGATCTCTGCAAGATGTAGCTTTCATGATTGCAGTATATGGGGCAAGCTCACCTGTGACTGTACCTGGGTGTGAAGCTCAGGTCAGAATCGGTAAGAATCCTTTCCATTTTAGATTCAGGAAGGAGGGAGAAAGAGGCCTCTTGACTTGAATCTGTTAGGATTTGATATAATTTGTACCTCTTAGAACAGTAGTTCTCAACAGGAAGTGCTTAGAGTAGCAGCATTAGCATTACTTGAGAACTTACTAGAAATGTAGATTCTGTGGTCACTCCCCAGATCTCCTGGATCAGAAAACTCTGGGCATGGGTCCAACAGTGTCTTAATAAGTCCTCCAGGGAAGTCTGATGCAGCCAAAAGATTGAGAACCACTACTCTGGAATATAGCTTCAGCATACTCATTTGCTAGGGCTGTTATAACAGAGAGCCACAGGCCGGGTGGCAAACAACAGAAATTTACTTCTCACCCTTTTGGAGGCTGGGAGTCTGAGATCAAAGTATTGGCAGGGTTCGGTCTTTCTGATGGCCACAGGAGAAGGCTTCTCTCTCCTTGGTTGTAGATGCTTGTGTTCTTCCTGTGTCTTCACATCATCTTCCCTTTGTGCATGTCTGTGTCCAAATTTCCTCTTATAAGGACAGTATTCTGATTTAATTAGTGCTGACCCTAATGACCTTGCTTTAATTTAATGACCTCTTTATAGACCCTATCTCCAAATATGGTTACATTCTGAGGTACTGTGTGTTAGGACTAAAACATACAGATTCTTTGGAGGATGCAATTCAAACCATAATACTTGGGAAAACCAGTCATATAATTTATGTGCCAGGGTGCCTGGGTGGCTGAGTGGGTTAAGCCTCTGCCTTTGGCTCAGGTCATGATCTCAGGGTTCTGGGATCGAGTCCCACATTGGGCTCTCTGCTCAGCGGGATCCTGCTTCTCCCTCTGCCTGCCTCTCTGCCTACTTGTGATCTCTCTCTCTCTCTGTCAAATAAATAAATAAAATCTTTAAAAAAACTTATGTGCCACTATGAGCTTATTAGATGTCAGAGACTGGGTCTTCCTTGTTTTTTTTTTTTTTTTTTTAGCTCCAGTTTCTTACAAGATGCCTAGTGGTTTTTTAATACATTTAAATAGACAGTGGATGGTAGAAGTTTTTGATGTTTTATTGGGGTTATAATCTTAAAACACTTTTTTTTTTCGTGCTGTATGACCTTTAATTAGGTATAAAGAATTCCAATCACGTCACCTAGGGACCATTCTACCCACTGCTCTGTTTGGCCACCAGTCTCTTGTCTCTCTCTTCAGCAATGGTGAAGTGGATACCCTTTCCACGGGGAAGAGAAATCCATGATTTGTTGCCTTTGCCAATAACAAAAATGTTGGAGAGTCGGGTGGCAAAGCTGTTGCCATTGGCATCTTTCAGGTGAACCACATCAAACGAACCAGCGTGTGTCTCTGTGTTGGTGATCACACCAATTCTTCCCAGGTTAGCACCCCTAGTCACCATACATAGATTACCAGTGTCAAACTTGATGAAATCAGTAATCTTTCCGGTTTCCAAATCAATCTGAATGGTGTCATTGACCTTGATGAGGGGATCAGGATAGCAGATGGTGCGAGCATCGTGAGTCACCGGGTGGGGGATTCCTTTTGTCTGCACAAAGATCTTTATCACTTTGCACAACTTGTACTTGGCCTCCTTGAGTGTAATCCGATGAACAGCAAAGCAACCCTTGGTATCATAGATCAGATGGAAATTCTTTCCGGTCTTGTCAATGCTGATGACATCCATAAAACCAGCAGGGTATGTTATATCATTTCGGACCTTGCCATCAATCTTAATAAAATGCTGCATACAGATCTTCTTTACTTCATCTCCTGTTAGGGCATACTTAAGTCTGTTCCTTAAGAAAATGATGAGAGGGAGACACTCTCTCAGCTTATGGGGACCAGTAGATGGGCGAGGAGCGAACACACCAGTCAGTTTATCCAGCATCCAATGCTTTGGAGCTGCTACATGCTTCAGATGTTTCTTGGGACCACGAGCCATAGCTGCGCTAGGAACAAAAAGAGCTTAAAACACTTTTTGGTATGTATATGTGAAAAGCACATGTCTCAAAGCTTATGGTCTCAGGCCTTTTTCAAGGCTATCTGATGTGAGACACTGACTGAAGTTTTTCTACCTCATGTTGCTATAGATTTTTGAGTTGCTTAATCCCGCTTCCTCCTTTTGTGTGTGTGTATAGTGGGAGCATTCTTCTGGGGCCATAGAAGACGCTTGACATCTAAACTCCCTCAGAAACTTGTTTGTTTGTTTTCTTCTTTCCTGCTTGAGAGCTTTTGAAAAGAAAAAAAAAAGGAAAAAAATTAGCCCTTCTTTAATCAAACAGAGCAAAGGATTCTAGGTATTTGTATTTGAAGAACTCAAAACCAGACTATGATAAACAGATAATTGTCGTTAAGAGGTATCCGACTTTATTTGCTAAGGATTTTCTATTGTTGCTTTTCAATTTAGTAGACAGTAGAATTACAAGTTGCCATGACAACCTATCCATTGCCCAAGTTGCTTGGGCCTTAAAGACACAGAAACCACATTTGGTTTTATTCCATAGAGCTGACATTGTTATGAAACAGAGCAAAGCAGAGTGAATGAGGAATTAGAGCAGACATCCTGCCCCCACTTCTTTCCCTTCCCTCCCCTCTTGTGGTTTCTGTGTTTACCAGGCCCCTGAATAGCCCAGTGTTAGAAATTGTATAATTTGGTCTCTGGAGTTCTTTCAAGAAAACAACCACGTTGCTGTGTCCTATGCAGTTTTGTTACCTTTGTTAGTAACAAATTATGGGTTAAGGAGGTTTGGCATATATGTAGTTAAATTCCCACTTCAGTACAAGGTTTGATGAATGATGGACGTCTGTCATTTCTGCAACTGCACTTCGTTCATTCAGGTGGGATATCAAAAGAACACTCCAAAGAAACTGAAGACTGGTTGTCCAGACATTTCCAACTTAAAGGAAGCCAGAAAAGCCTGGCAGACCCTGGGACCCATTCTTGGTTATGCCCAGAAGTAGAATTAACTGGCTAAGCTTGAGAAAACACTGGAACTCTGGCAACTTCTCTAAATGAATTTTCTCGTTCCTCTGAGCTTTGCCCATGTGCATTATGTTACAAAGCTAATTATAAAAGATCTTGAGAGCCAAGGGAAGGCTGATTCATCTGATAAGCTAATTTGAGAGCATACCTTGAGCTTGGGTTGTAGTACTTCCAGTAGGCATGATTGAGAAGTTAAAGAATAAAAAAAACCTTCCACTTGGCAGAAGTTTGCTGGCTCTGAAAGTTTAGATTTTACTCAGATGTATTTATTTTCAATCTTGCTTAATTTCTTTTCAGGCTGTAGGCCATTATTCAGTGTGATGCTGATTTTTTATGGCTACCTTTTAAAAAATTTTTAAAAAAAAATTAATTATTTTTTGGCAGGGTTGGGGAGAGAGAGAGAGGGAGAGAGAAAGAGAGAAAGAGGAGAGAGGCAGAGGAAGAAGGGGAGAGAATATCTTAAGCAGGCTCCATGCCCAGCACAGAGCCCAGTGTGGGGCTCAGTTTCACAACCTTGAGATCCTGACCTGAACCAAAATCAAGAGTTGAACACTTCACTGACTGACCCACCCAAGTGCCCTTTTATGACTCCTTTTAAGGGACCAAGGAGGAATCTCCTTTTTTTGCTGTAGAAAGTACTTTATTTCATGGGGAAAGTGGGATCCATTAATGAAACAGTTACCCACCCAGGTACTGGAGCAGTTTTGGCTTTACCCTAGGACTTCTTTGAGCACCCAGGGTAATCCCAGACCTTCCCAGTTAACCGCATTTCTGTTATGGTTTATAATAATTGCAGGAATTTAAACTGGGGAGGTCACCGGTTGCAACAGTTCCCAGACTTCTCTAATCAGGACACACATAATGGGTGTTTTAGTTTGGGTCTCCAAAAGCAGACTGGAGGACAGGAAGTCAGGTGCTGGAATTGATGCCAGAAAGCAAAGATGAGGGAGGGAGTGCTGGAGGGAGAAGGGAGGAAAGCCAGTACAGAGGGTATTAATGAGCTGGAGGCTGCTTAGGCCAAGTGGCTCTCTGTCAAAAAAGTCACCTGACTTTACCTCAGAACTGGCCTGCCAAGGGATAAGGAAGTTGAGTATTTATCCACTGACTCTGTTATTGGTTGAGGGTTGCCTCTGAGGGCTTAGCTCCTTCTTACACAGAGAAAAAGCTCTTGGGCTGAGAAACAAAGACCGGGTCCCCTGCAGTTGCCACTGTCAACAATCACAGGAAATGTTATCTGCAGTTGTAGGTGACTTCAGACATGGGCCAGGGCAGCAGTAGTGTCAGTCTTACTTTTTGTGAGTATCCATGGTAATTATGGTGGTTTTAAAATCTCATCTACAAATTCTTGACACACTTCCCATTCAGAGATGGGAATCTATTGCTTTTTTCTCTTGAATATAGGTAGGCTTGGGAGTGCTTTGACCAACAGGATATGATAAAAGTGATCTATGTGACTTCGAAGGTTAGGTCATAAAAAGCCATGCGGATTCCACCTTTGTTGCTGGGACTTGCATTTGGAGCTTTGATCTGCTATGTGAGATTGCCATGGTGCAGAGGCCATGTGTTGTCAGCAGCCCCAGCTGAGTTCCCAGGCAATGGCTTCCAATCAGTTACCAGCCACGTGAATGAACCATCTAGGATGTCTAGCTTAGTTGAACCTTCAGATATCTGCAGCCTCGGCCAATATCTGACTGCAACCCCCCAGGGAGAACTGTCCAGTCAAGCGCTTTCTGAATTCCTAACTCACAGAATCTATGAGGAAAAGAAAATGATTGTTTTACACTTTCACATTTGAACTACTTTGTTATGCAATAATAGTAACTAGAGCACTTACCAGGAAACTGGAGGTATCGAGGAAATTCTCACATAACACCTTTTGCTGTTTTTCAGAGAAGTCACTGGAAGCTCAGGGAGGTAAAAATATCCACCTGAGCTCACATTAGCATATTTCCCCCCAGCTGTGCTGTTAGCAGTTCCCCATCTGCTGTCTGGGGATGCTGCAGCACTGGGAGATAGTATTCGGAAAGGGCTTTGTGAAGAGTCTGTTAGTAACTTGCACCCATACTGTGCCTTCTCTTTCCTTACTTTGGAATTCTCCAGTGTTACCCTATTCTATTCAGTTGCAAGATTGTACTAACTGCTGCTTCATAGACAAGACTTTCATTCTCTTTATCCAAAGCAGTTAGAATCAAGGACAAAGGAAAGAAGGGGAATGATTTGTCTAACTAATCTGGAAATCTTTCCATCTTGTGAATACTAAATTTGGACAGAATGTCTTAAGAACTTGATATGTCAGGGGCGCCTGGATGGCTCAGTTGGTTAAGCATTTGCCTTTGGCTCAGGTTATGATCCCAGGGTCCTGGGATTAGGCCCCACATTAGGCTCCCTCCTCAGCAGGAAGCCTGCTTCTCCTTTTCCCTCTGCCTGTGCGTGCTCTCTTTCTCCTTCTCCCTTTGCCTGTGCATGCTCTCTTTCTCAAATAAATAAATACAATCTGAAAAAAAGAAAAAAGAACTTGATGTTCCAGTCAAGAGTATGGTTTACAAATTTGGGGACTCTTTGAGGGCCTGGGAGAAGAAAGTCCTCTGAAATTTTAGCCTTAGAATCATATGAACCTTGAAATAACTCCTATAAAAGAGAATGTCAGTGTTGTACAGTATAATACACTGTAATGAATGGAGTGTAAATACATTCCACAGCACATGGATTCCAGTTTCCTCGATAATACACTTGGATTTAGAAATGAAGGAGAAAAGCCTTAAGAAAATATGATTCTGAAGGGGCACCTGGGTGGCTCAGTGGGTTAAAGAAAATATAATTCTGGTTTTTTAAATATGTAATATTAGTTAAAAAGAATTTCAAAACTCTAAACTGTTCCTTACACCAGATGAACCCAAACTCCTATCATATTTATCCATTTGTAGTTCAAACACCTAGACTGCTTTATTACTTGCTGTTGATAATAATCAACCTGAAGTTGATAATAGTCCTTCTTTTTGTCAAGGAGAATAAAAATTTTGAGATAAAAAATGGTTGGTCTGGGGCGCCTGGGTGGCTCGGTGGGTTGGGGCCTCTGCCTTCGGCTTGGGTCATGATCCCAGGGGCCTGGGATCGAGCCCCGAGTCGGGCTCTCTGCTCAGCAGGGAGCCTGCTTCCTCCTCTCTCTGCTTGCCTCTCTGCCTACTTGTGGTCTCTGTCTGTCAAACAAATAAAATCTAAAAAAAAAAAAAAAAAAAAAAGGTCGGTCTGATGGTTTTCCCTGACTCTGTGTGAGTCATAGAGATTGTGTGGCTGGGTTTCAGAGACTGACTATTAAAATGGTCCCAAAAAAATTTAACTGAGAAGTGATCAATTCAGAGACTGCATATAGATAAATCTTTGTCATAGGTTCTAAAGCTACCGGACCTCAACTTTCCTTAGGATCCCTGAGATGCAGCCTTATATCTTCTGTTTACAGAACACTGTAATCAGTGTTGGGACTAATTTAGGTTTTAGGCACAGTAAGGAGAACTGCTGGAGAAATGTGCTTGCAAAGTTTTCAGGGCATTCTCTAACTTAAAAAACTAAATATTGTAAATTGATTGTAAGTAGAGTGTGCATACGTGTGTGCTTATTTATATATACTTGCCTCATTGTCAAATAGAAGTTAGCTTGTTCCTTTATCCTGTGTAGTTCTATGAACTAGAAATTACAACTAAAGACTTGATTAGATGCGAGTTAATTATTTATGGCTACAATGCACTATAGGTGATGTTGCAGTTTCATATAGCTTCATAGCTTTTTAGCTTGTAATTCTGAAGGTCATTCTTCAGTATAGGCTGGGCTCAGCTGGGAAGGTTTAGTTTAGGCTAGGCTTGGTTGACCTTGGCTGGATTTACTCAGGTAGCTGGTCAGTTGGTGGTTTGACTGGTTTGATTGGCTTATACAGATACACCTCATTTTATTGTGCTTTGCAAATATTGCATTTTTTACAGATTGGAGGTTTGTGCCAATCTGGGTCAAGCAAATGCTATTTAGTGCATCTTTCTTTCTTTGACAGACGGAGATCACAAGTAGGCAGAGAGGCAGGCAGAGAGAAGAGGGGGAAGCAGGCTCCCTGCTGAGCAGAGAGCCCGATGTGGGGCTCAATCCCAGGACCCTGGGACCATGACCTGAGCCGAAGGCAGAGGCTTTAACCCTCTAAGCCACCCAGGTGCCCCAATTAGTGCCATTTTTCTAACAGGATTTGGTCACTCTGTGTCTCTATGTCCCATTTTGGGAATTCTTGAAATATTTTATACTTTTTCAGCATTATGTGTTGGTGATCTGTGATCAGTGATCTTTGGTGTTATTTTGTAATTGTTTTGGGGTTCCACGAACTGCACCCGTATAATAAGGATGAACCTAATAGATTAATATTATCTTTCTCCCTCTCCTCTGGCCTCCCTATTCCCTGAGACACAACAATGTTGAAGTTAGGCCACTTAATAACCCTACAATGACATCTAAGTTTCAAGTGAAAAGAAGAGTCAGTTGATGTGACAAATTTCATTTTTGTTGTGTTTTAAGAAATTGCCACAGCCACCCTAATTTTTGGCAACCGTCACCCTGATCAGTCAGCAACCATCAACACTGAGGCATGACCCTCTGTCAGCAGAAAGATTATGACTTGCTGAGAGCTCAGATGATAGTTACCATTTTTTTAGCAATAAAGTATTTTTAAATTAATGTACAAATATTTTGTTTTAGACATAGTGTTACTGTGGACTTAATAGAATATAGTGCAGTGTAAACATAACTTTTATATGCACTGGGACACAAAAAAATCAGTTTGATTTGCTTTATTGTACTATCTGCTTTGTTGTGGTGGTCTGGAACCAAACCTGCACTATCTCTGAGTTAGGCCTATAGTGGATTCAGCTTGGATGGCTCATATGACTGAGACCTTTCTCCATGTATTATCTTTCAGCATGCTATTTTAGGTTCATTCATATGGCAACTCAGGGTTCCAAGAGTGAAATTAGGAACATACAAAGCCTCTTGAGACATAGGGTTTGAGCTCATACAATATCATTTCTATTAGAGAAAATCTCAGGGCCAGACCAGAAGTGGAGAAAAAGACTCTAACATTGCTAGGGCATAGGTAGAAGGAGGAAAAGAATTTGTGGTCATTTTTTCAATCTACCACACTGGATTTGTATTTTTCGCGAATGGGCCAACTAGCAAGAAAATTTCTCAGGTGACTGTTGAAAATGTAAGTTTCTGAGAAACCAGGCACTATGAATGTTTTGGAGTAAGAGAGAAGCCCTGAAAATTAGAATTCTGAGTTCAGCTGAGATGGCAGGTTAGCAGTTGGTGAGGATCTTTTTACAAAACTGATTGTGGCAAAAACTTGCTGTGGCATATATGTGTATATGTGAACACATTTGTGTGTGTGTGTGTGTGTATAAAATTTTGCTTCAGTGACTCAGTTGTAGAATAGGGACATCCAGTTAGCTCACTTGAAAATGTAACTCCTTGAATATAAAATCTATAGGGTATAGAATATACTATGGATTATTGCAAGGTATAACCGTGGTATGTGTGTAGAGTGGGATCACTTCATAACAAAATGCCATTGACTGGGTTGTTTGACCAACAGAAGTTTATTTCTCACAGTCTAGAGGCTGTTAAGTCTGAGGTCAGGGTGTAGCATGGTTGAGTTGTGGTGAGGGCTCTCTTCCTGGCTTGCAGATTCTGCCTTCTTGCTGGGGAGTGGGCAAGATTGAGAGAAAGGTGGGAAGGAGTGAAGAGAAAGCTCTCTTACTGCTTCTTATAAGGGCACTAATCCCATTGTGAGGACCCCCTCCTTATGGCCTCATCTAAACCCAATTACCTCCCAAAGTCCCCACCTTGAAATATCACCTTGGGAGCCATGATTTCAACATATGAATTTTGAGGGACACAAACATTAGTCCATAACAAGTTGCACACAAAATCAGATTTTTCTGGGTTATAGTTTTTGGGGAGTGATCGGTATTTTGAATGTTTAGGGGGGGATATGGTAGCATATTTCCAATATTAAAGGGCTCACTTGCAGAAAAGTGATTAAATTTTGTAGTGTCTCAGAAGATTTGGGAATTGCAGATAAAAGCTATGAGGATTATAGAAAGCTGACTTCAGTTTAGTATAAGGCCTCTGCAATAATTTGGGCTCTCTGTAGTGGGCAGAATAGCCTGCCATATGAGGTCACCAGTTCTATCGTTAGCTGATTCAGAGAAAGGCCCTACCTCACTGGCTGGCAATTCTCTTCTACACAGGGTATTTTGTTAAGTCTTTGGTAGATGGTGGTAAAAAATAGTTTTATTATACTGTGGTGAAGTTCTGTTAGGGGTAATGTCTATTGACTTCTGCTGGATAGTGAGTGGAAGGATTCTTAAGAATATTACACTTGTTCCTGAAGAATCTGTACCTAGGATGAGAAAATGGCAACTCAAATTATTTTATCCTCTACAAAACCAAAAGCCGTGTGATCTGCTAATCCCCATTTTCTCAGTAGGCGGCGCTCTAGCACCAGGGATTGCATAAAAAGTATCAATTTAGGGAAACAAGGACTTTTTTGGTTAATGTTTGTTTTTCAGACAAAAAAGGAAAGCTGTTAGGAAAAATAAACAGTTTATCAAGCATTGCGACAAAGACACTTCAGGGGAAAGACAAGCTGTCGCTTCAAGGATAGGAAGAAAAATCTCTTCGTTTGTAGAAGCATCAGATGCTGCGTGAGTGCCTTGTAAGAAAAAAAAAATCATGATGATGAAGGGAAAGAAACCAGCGGAGATAATAGGGAAGATTAAGAAAATAGAAAACAATTGAAATCAGCTGCAAGCAAGCATGGAAGAGTAGAGCCTTGGGAGAGGGATGTGGCGGCGTAGTGTAGCAATTGGAAAAAATTAAAACTGCTTTAATATAATTGAGAGTCATTCTAAGTATTCAGATGTACCATTTACTTTAGATGCCAAATTTCCTGCATAATTGGTTTCAGCTGCCCAGCCCACAGCCCACAGCCCGTTCTTGTTCTGTAGCATTCAATGTTTTGAGGTCTTCAAGCACATAAACTTTTGCACCTAATGACAAGTATGTGATTTCTGGATTGATATTGCTTTGTTGTTTTCCAGATTTTCAAGTTGTGAAAACATAATAGATGAGTTTGGAACCCAGTTTTTGTGAAAGGGATTGGGGGAGGAATAGCTTAATTGAACAGGAAAATAATTCACTATGAAATTGGTTGGATTTCTGAGGTGTCATCTGCGCTTACCTCTTCCTAAGATTAGGAAAGACGCTCCCAATTTAGTCTTCCCATCTTCCATTTGGCCATTTAAATGACTTTTCTTAAGAACTTCTCGACATTTATCTTTTTATATTGAATTCCTTCTTGTAAGGTGTTTAATGCAACATCATTTCACTTGGTTTACTTTTTTTTTTGGTAAAGATTTTATTTATTCATTTGAGAGAGAGACAGAGGGCACAAGCAGTGGGAGAGGCATAGAGAGAGAGAAGCAGACTCCCTGCTGAACTGGGAGCCTGACATGGGGCTTGATTCAAGGACCTGGAGAACATGATCTGAGATGAAGGCAGACGACCAACCATCTGAGCCACCCAGGGGCCCCTCACTTGGCTTACTCTTTCCTGTAGCAAGGTTTAATCAGCACAGTACATTAGAGTAATCTGAAAAAAAATGCATAAAAACTAAAGGACAGTGATCGTCAGATTATTAGGATCTAACCACAGTCTTTGCAATATTTGAGTTAAATTAATGCCATGGCAAAACTCTAACACACGTCGTTCTGAAACTTCAGTGTGCATCCACATCACCTGAGGGCTCCTTAAAATACAGAC
>NC_081558.1:79410455-79415050 GCF_022355385.1 Mustela nigripes | reverse complement strand
AGGTCCCTTGACCAGGAGGATCAATATCACCTGGAATTTGTTAGAAATTCCCATTTTCTGACCCCACTCCAGCCCTAATACTGAATCAGAAACTCTGGTGAGTAGGGCCCACTGTCTGTCTGTATTTTAAGGAGCCCTACTTGGAATTTCTGATTTAGTATTAGGGCTGGAGTGGGGTCAGAAAATGGGAATTTCTAACAAATTCCAGGTGATATTGATCCTCCTGGTCAAGGGACCTCATTTTGAGAACCAATGTCTTATACATTTGCTGAAAGTTTTTAAATTTGATCTTGTTAACTTTGGTTAACATCTTAACTTTGGTCCCCCATCCCCCCAACATGCTATAAGCGCAGATCAGATATTTAATTAACAGGAGAGGATAGACTGTGTAGCTGTTTGTTGAATACCTACTATGTACCTGGCTCTATTCTGAGTTCTTTTCATTTTTAATCTTCTCACTTAATCTTCCCTATGATCACAAAAAGTATGATTTGCTCTTCCCAGTTAACATAACGTAGAACCTGAGTCTTGAAGAGCTGGGGAACTTTCCGAAGGCAGCCAGCTAGCAAGTGGCAGAACTGGAATTTGGACTCAGGTTGTGCTTGACTACAAAGACTTTATTACACAAGAGGACTTCAAAGCATTCATTGATGTTTGATTTATTGAATTTTCGCAGATTTCAGTTCAAACTGGCCTTTACATAATTGACCACAAGCAAACTTCTTAATTTCTGGACCTAAGTGTTTCAATTTCTAAGGAGATAAGTATCTGTCTCACAGGCTAATATAAGGATTAAGTGAAATAATATATATTGGAGGGCCTAATATAGTATCTGGCACATAGTAAGTGCTCTTTTAAGCTGAACTCCCTTTCCTTTCTTTAAAGATGCAGGTATTTAATCCAAGTTCATCTTTGAGTGAGAAAACTATGACTAGAATAGAGACACTCAGATTCCAGCTTGTCCCTCGGAACTTAATTTGGAATGCCTTAGTGGGGAGGGAAGACAGCAATTCTGTTTGACAGTAGGCAAGACTGACATGGATCTTCTAGATTTCTCCAGGTGGAGCCTAGCTCTACATTTGCTTCAGGTCACCCAGTTCCTCTAAACATAGTGGGGGTCTGTCACAAATAATCTGTTCTCATGTGGAACCAAAAAGAACTAGACATTCACCAGGTGAATTGTCCAGAAGCTCTGTGTATCTAACTACTCTCTTGGTTTGGAATTCCATCCCTTACCCGCATACCTTCCCTTGATAATTCCATTATCCTTGTTATTTTGGGGTCTGTTTCTTTCGACTACTCTTTCTCCTGGATGTGGGTCATTTTTTCCTGCTTCTTTCCAAGTCTAGTAATTTTTTAGATGTTGGCATTATAAATGATACTTTTTTTGATGTTCAGATTTGTTGTTTAAATAGAATGTCAGTATTTGTTTTGGTAGGCAGTCAGCTTACTTGCAGATCAGTTTATCCTCTTTTAAAAAAAAAGATTTTATTTATTTATTTAGAGAGAGATGGAGCATGCATGAGCATGAGCAGGGGAGAGGAGCAGAAGGAGGAGAGAGAGAGAGAGAGAGAATGAATCTCAAGCTGACTCTGTGCTGAGCACAGACCCCAACACAGGGCTTGATTGCACGTCCCAGAGATCATGACCTGAGCTGAAATCAAGAGTCGAATGCTTACCCAACTGAGCCACTCAGGTGCCCTCAGATGATCCTTTCTATGCTTGTTTTTAAGCTTTGTTAGGATGGGTCTAGAGTACCATTTATTCTGCTACTAAGGCATGACACTTTTGGAGTTGCTTTGAATGCCCTTGTATTCAGTGATACCTCTCTGCTCTTGCTGGGGGGTGGGGTGGGGTGGTGGTGGATCAAAAATCTCCTTGCCCTAAATGGACTGTGGGAATTATTCAACTGAGAGCTACCTGGCCGTTGTCCTGATTTTGGCTTTGTGGAGCTTTATCGAAGTATTTACAGACTAGTATTCAGTTGAAGATTTGAGGAGACCCCTCTGCAGATTTCTTGAAAACTTTTTCTGCATATAAATTCCAAATATTTTAGCCTCCCCAGGGGCCTATATTTATATCCTTAACTCCAGTGAGTCTGCCAGGTTCTGTCTGGGTTCTCTTCCCTGTGCCAAAGTCCAGAAAGTGCCTCCAGAGAGAAAACCAGGTCAATTGTGGGGGGGGGGGTTCACCTTGTTTATTTACTTTCTCTCAGAGATTACAGTCTTGTTGTGGTTGATGTCAACCGTTTCATGTATTTTGTCCAGTTTTCTAGTTGTTTACAGTGTGAGGGTATGTCTTATACCACTTATTACTCCATGGGTAGATGTAACAATCTGCACACCTTCTTTTGGTGGATTCCTATTTGTCATATTTCTAAGGCTTGGGTCAGCCACCATCTCCCTTGGGAAACCTTTTGGATTCTTACCAGTTTGACTTAAGTGCTGCACTTTCTTCTGCTTATTTATGTCCCCCACCCCCAACTCTTTCAAGGCTGTGAGCTTTTTAGGGCATGGATTATAAATTATTTTTAGCCACTACCGCGTCACTTAGAATATAGTAAGTGCTTAATAAATGCTCACTGGCTAAATGGGTATATTACATTGATTTGTATTTTTTGACTTTAAGGTTTACTAAGAGTGTTCCTCATTCATCCCCTGTTTCAAAGGCTCCTCTTCCCTGGTCTGTCTTTTATTTATTTTTTAAAAAACATAATTTAAATTTAATTTTTTAAAAGATTTTTTTTATTTGTCAGAGAGAGAGAGAGAGAGCAAGTACAAGCACAAGCAGGGGTAGTGGCAGGCAGAAGGAGAGGGAGAAGCAGGCTCCCTGCTGAGCAGGGATCCCAACCTGGAGCTCCATCTCCCAGTGCCCTGGGATCATGACCTGATCTGAAGGCAGATGCTTAAGTGATTGAACCACCCAGGCGTCCCTTCCCTGGTCTTTCACACTCAAGAACAAGTTGCTATAAACCACCCATGGCTTGCCCAAAATATGGGGAATCTCCTTCATGTCATTTGTAGCCTATGGCAGAAATGACTAACTCTTCATCAAAATGTGTGATCCTCTGTCATAGATAGGATTGTCCCTGGGATAGGACTGCTGTATTTAACAAGCAGACAAGCAAGCAACTGCGAAAAGCAAGACACCTAGTTAAATTTGAATTTCAGGTTCAATATTTTGGACATATTAAAAATGGTTCTTTTTTTCCTCCAAAAATTCAAATAACTATGCATCCTGTATTTTATCTGGCAGCACTGCGCTGGGAAGTAGCTGCTCAGTTGGGGGCTCTATTCTCACCAGTGGACCATAGTGCGATGTGAGGTAATGCCTGGTGTGTGTCACTGCCAGGTGGTTAAAGTGTGTGTTTTCCACTCTCCCCTTCTGCCTGAATGCAGAGGCTTTGGGTGCCTGAGGGGAGGAGCAGGGCACAAGTTGGGGTGAAATGGTTGTCCCTGCACTGCATATGAAGGGGAGCTGCTCACATCCTGCTTTGGACTGCTTTGTGAGTGAGCAAGGAACTTCAGCTGTGGTGAGTCAGTTGGTCTGTGGGGTTGGTTTGCTACAGCAGTTAATATTGTTCTATTTCATGTTCTCTTGAAAGAATGACATGGGAATGTTTTCCCTGAGGTTCTACCCTGCCTGCTTGGTAGCTTCTGTGACATATCTCAAGATGCCTCAAACTCTGCATGTCCAAGCCTGAATTTGTGATTTCCCTAGCAATCAAACTGGTCCTGTGCCCTTTATTTCAGTGAGTGGTATAACCATCTACCCATTCTTGACACCTTTCTTCAGTATCCAATCCACCATCAGCTCATGTACATCTCACCTTTTAAATACATCTTTAACCAGCCCACCTCTTTTATTTTCATTGCTACAGCTCTCCTCTAGTTAATATCTTTTGTATGGACTGCTGCTGCTGCCTATATTCTGTTTATCCCCTGACCCAATATAGTCTCTTGGCCAACCCATTTTTCTACTTTTCTCAGCCAGAGGTGATCTTTTCAAAATCTCCTTTTGTCACTGTCAAGGGATTCTATTGCTCTTACGATAGGGATCAGAATCTTTAATGTGACCTCCAAAGCCCTGCCAGGATCTGGCCTCGTGCTCCCTTCTCTTTTCTGAATTTTAGGTCTACTGGCCCTCCTCCACTTCTTTGAATGTTCTATATATTCTCCACAAGACTTTGTGCAGCTGTGTCCTTCCCTGGGTATTGCCTTCCAACTCTTAGCTGAGCAGATCCTTGTTCTTTCTTCAGATCTCAGAACTAAGTTCAGTCACTTCCTTTTCAGGGAAGCATATCTTGACTTTCCTAATCTAATTCCTACTCTTTTGAGTTTTCATAACAGGTAGTAGCACTTTTTTTTTTGTAGCCCTTGCAACAATAGTAATTTTTATTCATTTGCATGGTTCTTTGATTTAATATATATATTTTTTACCTGTTAGCTCTACAGCAACAGAAAATATTTCTTTTTGTTCTTATGACTAGATCTTAAATAAGTATTTGTTGTCAGGTAGGGATCCAACTTAAATATTTTCTAAATGAGTGTCCAGTTGTCCCTAAAACATTTCTTTTTCTTTCTTTCTTTCTTTCC
>NC_081558.1:79400522-79410445 GCF_022355385.1 Mustela nigripes | reverse complement strand
TTCTTTCTTTCTTTCTTTCTTTCTTTCTTTCTTTCTTTCTTTCTTTCTTTCCTTCCTTCCTTCCTTCCTTCCTTCCTTCCTTCCTTCCTTCAAGATTTTTAATGTATTTATTTGAAAGAGAGCAGAGCGAGTGAGAACATGAGTGAGGTTGGTGGGAGAGGGAGAGGGAGAAGCAGGCTCCTCACTGAGCAGGAAGCTCAGTCCGATGTTGATCCCAGGACCTAGGAATCATGACCTGAGCCAAAGGCAGACACTTAACCAGCCGAGCCACCCAGGCACCCCCCCTAAAACATTTCTTAAATAATCCTTTCTTTCCCTACTATTTTTTTTTTAAGACTTATTTATTTATTTATTTTTGGGGCAGGGGAAGGGACAGAGGAAGAGGGAGAGAGTCACAAGAAGGCTGTGCACTGAGTGTGGAGCTGCATGTGGGGCTGGATCCCACAACTCTGAGGTCACAATCTGAGCGTAAACCAAGAATCAGATGCTTAACAGACTGTACCACTGGGTGCCTCTCCCTACTGGTTTTAAATACTATTTTTATCTAAATGTATTCTGATCTGTAATGAGTCTCTTTTACAATTTCTTATTCTTTTTCATCTCTCTCTTTGTCTGTTATTGCACCAATAACACCTTAAAAATCTTTTGATATTTGGTTCTTATTTTTAAAGCATTGCTTGACTAGTCTTGAATATTTCCTCATTCAGAGGGTACTTATAATTAGTTTGTCAAATTTCACTAAGGAATCATATTGGAATTTGGTGTGTTTGCATTGAGAATTTATGGGTTAATGTAGGAAGGAAATAATGAGTTTTACAATAATGAGTCTTTCATACCCAAGGGCATGGACTATCTCTCTCTCCCTTTACTCAAATCACATTTTATCATCTGGAGAATATTTTTATAATTTTATTCATATAAGTTTTATATATTTCTTTTTTTTAAAGATTTTATTCATTTGAGAGAGAGAGAGAGCGAGCGCACGTGCACGCACTAGCATGTACGAGCGCGGCTCAGTCCCAGGACCTGGAGATCATGACCTGAGCTGAAGGCAGACACTTAACCCTCTGAGCCATCCAGGCTCCCCTGTACATTTATTTTCAAGTGTGTTCTTAGGCATTTTATAATTTTTGTTGCTATAGTGAATGGAATTTTTTTTTCAGTACCAGTAAGTTTTTATTTATTCACTGTTTTTTTCTAGGGTAAAGAGAAGGGAAAAAGGTCTGTATGTGTGTTACAAAATGTTAGCAAAATGGGAAAGGAAGTACCTAGCATAGCAAAATCAACCATCAAATAAACATTCCCCTATGAGGGGTCACAGAAGTCCAAGAGGGCTCAGTTCAGAAATGAGGGGAAGGGGTCAGGGAAAGAAGAGAGAGGTCCATACTTGTCTACCTTCCTTTCCAGACCCCTCCACCCCATAAATTCAAGATTTCACCAGAAGCTTTGGTTTCTATTAGTAAACATGCATGGAGCTACATTTGTCCATTTCTTATTAAACAATCTTGTGGCCCCCTTTGACATGTTTCTTATACCTGTATAAAAGTTCCTGAGTGACTTGGATATACATTTGTCTTCCCTTTCTTGGTCTTCTGAACCTGCTTCATTTCGTTTCCTTCCTTTCTTTCTTTTCTTCTTTCTTTCTTTCTTGGTTTTATTTATTATTTGAGAGAGAGAGTGAGAGAGAACTAAAGATGGGGTGGAGGTGGGGAGAGCAGCAGAGGGAGAGTGAAAACCAGGCTTTCTTCTGAGCAGGGAGCTTAATGTGGGGCTCAATTCCAGGACCCCAGGATCATGACCTGAGCCAAAGGCAGATGCTTAACCAACTGGGCCACGCAGGTGTCTCCCGACCCTGCTTTCTACATGGAAGGCCCCCATCACTGCTTTTGCTTCTCTTTACTCTAGGATTAGAGATAAAAGTAGGTTTGATCCTTCCAAATGCAACTGTATTAGTATGAATCTCATCAAAGAATGGTCTTGACACGAGATTGAGAAACGGGGATGGAGTGTTCTTAGCTTCTTCAAGACTTTTGCACAAATCATTTAAGAGTTGTGGACAATACCCACAAATTAAATATGTATGTGTGGGAGCTTTTTTGGGGGGAGAGAGAAGTGGGAATAGGATGAGAGTCAAGTTTTTAGGGCATTAGATCTGGCCCAATACAGAAAACAGGGGAAGGGGAACAGAGAAGAAAGGATGGTTTAAGACCCTCACACTTCAAGAAGAGGGCTTACTGAGCTATGCTCCAGATTCTTTTGCCTGGTGCAAGAACTTTGGTCAGTGATGTTCTGGCTCCTTTTCTCAATACAAAAAGAAGTTTGTAAACAATAAAACCCCAAAAGAACATGGAGAAGACTAACACATTATATTTACACAGTCAACAAATCAGCTACTTGTGAATTCGTACAAAACCTGGACTAATATGACAACTAGAGGATGGTAGCAATTGGGGGAGACAAGAACCCAGGATCAGACATACCTCATCCAGTGTGTTCTGTTGCATTTGCCCCATTTCAGCACCTGTATGGATGTTGTTTACATGTACAGATTGTTCATTTGGAACCAAGTACTGCACTAAGATCATAGTTTCTTCTAGTTTTACTTCTCTCAGAGTTGTTAATTGCATCCATTTATTTTGCTTAGTTTTCTTTGTACCTATTGTGAATCTATTCCACACCCTCCAGCAGATAATTTACTAATCCCACTCCCTTACCTCTCAAGACCTCCTTCCTGGAGTCCACTTTTCTGCCCAAATCTGGACTCTGTGCTCCTGGGCTTGCTGTCCTCCTGGGACTACTTATCCTCCTAGAAGTCTTTCCTCCTCTCTTCTCTTTTGGGTTCTCTGTTTCCTGGATTCTGTGCATTCCTCTGCTTTGAATATTTTCCTCCATTTCTCTCTGGAAGCTATTCCTGGTGTTCTGAAATTCCACAATGATCTATTTATTGTGGCGTGTGTCTTTTAAATTTTATTGTGGTGGTCTTTTAAATTTTATAAATGGCTGTTTTCTTTCTTTCTTTTTTTTTTCTTCTGAGATTTTATTTAAATTCAAGTTAGTTAACATGTGGGGTAGTATTGGTTTCAGAAGTAGAATTTAGTTATTCATCAATTCCAGGTAACACTTGGTACTCAACGATGAGTGCCCTCCTTAATGCCCATCGCCCGTCTAGCCCATCCGCCACCCACACCCCTCCAGCAACCCTCAGTTTATTCTCTATATTTAAGAGCCTCTTATGGTTTGCCTCCCTCTCTGTTTTTATCTTATTTTATTTTTCCTTCCCTTCCTATATGTTTATCTATTTTCTTTCTTAAATTCCACATATGAGTGAAATCATATGGTATTTGTCTTTGACTGACTGACTTCACTTAACATAATACAGTCTGGCTCCAACCATATCTTTGAAAATGGCAAGATTTCATTCTTTTTGATGGCTGAGTGGTATTCCATTGTATATGTGTGCCACATCTTCTTTATCCACCAGTTGAACACTTTGGGCTCTTTGTATAGTTTGGCTGTTGTTCATAATGCTGCTATAACTGTTGTGGTGCATGTGCCCCTTCGAATCTGTATCCTTTGGATAAATACCTAGTAGTGCAATCCCTTGGTCATAGGGTAGCTCTATTTTTAACTTTTTGAGGAACCTCCATACTGCTCTCCAGAGTGGCTGCAGCAGTTTGTGTTCCCACCAGCAGTGTGAGAGGATTCCCCTTTTCCCAAATCCTTGTGAACATCTGTTGTTTCTTGAATGTTAGTTTTAGCCAATACATGGCTGTTTCTATCCAGAGAGTCACATGTTCCAATTCTGAAGGTTTTCTTCTTTTATTTTGTATAGTTCTTTTTCCCATTACCCACTTTCCTCCCCTCCAGTCCCATCCTTATATCTGGAACTCCTTGTATTTGGATAGTGAATCTCACAGATTGAACCTCTAATTCTCTTACTCTCTTCTCTGCTTTTTGATTATTTTATGTCCTTTCCTTTTATTTATTATCATCTGGGGTATCTCTTTTGTTGACTTTTCTGAACTTCCTATTAAATTTCAATTGTCACTATCACAGTTGTAGCTTCCAAGGGCTCTTTCTCTTTCTTGTTCTTGCTTTTTAAAAATAGCAGCCTGTATTTGGTTTGTGGATGTGACAATGTCTCCTATGACTCTGTGTCTATTCATTTTAAGTGTTTTTCTACAAATTGTTTTTTTTAATGTTGTGCATAGCTCAGTTTCTTCCAGTTCCTTTTCCTATTTATTTGTTTTGCCCTCTGTTTTATGTTCAAGGCTTCCTTTAAATGTCAAGTATTACTGAGACATGGGTCTGTAAGAATGAAGAATGAGGTGCTGAAAACTGGCAGACCTGTGTGTGTGTTGGGTGGGGGTCAGGCTCATTCATTGCTGGACTCCATCATATGGTGATTGAGTGGTGAGCTGGCTTTTTCCCTGGGAGATCCTGAGATTTTAGTAACTGGATGTCCTTTCTCTGGGCCTGTGCGATTTCTCCTGAGACGAATCTGTCTGTCCTGTGCTTTGGAGGTTTCTCCATTATTATGGGAGTTCTGGGAGTTTGGCTGGGAAAGAGAACTGGGAAGAACTCTCACCATTCAAGAGACAGAATTTTACTAAATTCACCACTTTAAAAAAATTTTGTTTTGGGGGGGTAGAAATAGAGGGGGAGAGAGAGAGAGAGAGAGAGAGAGAGAGAGAGAGAGAGAGGAGAAAGAGAGAGAAAGAGAGAGAGAGAGAGAGAGAAGCAGACTTCCTGATGAGCAGATCTCATCATTTGGAGATCACAACCTGAGCTGAAGGCAGACTACTTAACCAACTGAGCCACCCAGGTGCCCCTCTATCATCTTTTGAAATGTTTATGTGTGTTTTCTTTTTTGATCTATTAATGTCATTCAGTATGTAAAATTTTAAAAATGTGACCTAACATTGACTTCTTGGAATCAGTAGTAATTTTCCATTATATATATATATATATATATATATATATTTATATTTATATTTATATTTATATTTATATATTCATAAATATATATATTTATATATTCTCTTATGTAAACATTCTGCCTATATATTCATACATGTGTATTCTTTTTCTGTATGTTTTTATTTTTATTTTTTAAAGATTTTATTTTTTTATTTGACAGACAAAGATCACAAGTAGACAGAAAGAGGAGGAAGCAGGCTTGCTTCAGAGCAGAGAGCCAGATGTGGGGCTCGATCCCAGGACACTGGGATCACGACCTGAGCCGAAGGCAGAGGCCTTAACCCACTGAGCCACCTAGGTGCCCCTCTGTGTGTTTTTAAAGTAGGCTCCACACCCAGCATGGAGCCCAGTGCAGAGCTTGAACTCATGACTTGGAGATTGAGACCTGGGCTGAGATTAAGAGTTGTACTCTTAACTGACTGAGCCACCCAGGTGCCCCTCTTTTTCTGGTTTTGATATCAGCATTATGCTAACTTCATAATACTAATTAAAAATCTTTTCACCCTTATCTGTGATCTGGAATTGTTTATGTAGCTTGGAAATTATGACCTTGAAAGCTTGACAGAACACCTATAAAATCAAATGGACCCAATACAATTAGATTTTTTAATTTATATTTTTTATGGTTAGTGTTCTACTTAGGTTTCTAATTTCTAATTTATTTCTTCTTTTACTGACATTAAAAAATTTTTTTACTGAACTTTATTTTTTATTTATATTTTAGGTAGTTAACATACAGTGCAATATTGGTTTCTGGAGCAGAATTCAGTGATTCATCACTTACATACAACACACAGTGTTCATCATAACAAGTGTCCTCTTTCATACTCATCATCCATCTAGCCTGCTCCCCACTGACCTCCCTCCATCAACCCTCTGATTGTTTATCATTAAGAGTCTTTTATGGTTTGCCTCCCCTTCTTTCCTCTCTTTTTTCTCCCCCTTCTCACACTTTCATCTGTTTTGTTTCCCAAATCCACATAATCCACATTATTTTGTTTCACAAAATCACATGAGTGAAATCATATGGTATTTATCTTTCTCTGACTGATGTATTTCACTTAGCATAATATACACTAGCTCCATGCACATCCTTGCAAATGGCAAAATTTCATTTTTGATGGCTGAGTAATATTCCATTCTCTCTCTCTCTCTCTCTCTCTCTATGTATACACACACACACACCCCACATCTTCTTTATCCATTCATTAGTCAATGGACATTTGCACTCTCTCCATAATTTGGCTATTGTTGATAATGCTGCTATATACATTGGGGTACATGTATCCCTTGAATCTGTATTTTTGTATCCTTTGGGTAAATTGTAGGATAGCTCTATTTTTAACTTTTTGAGGAACCTCCATACTGTTCTCCAGTGACTGTGCCAGTTTGCATTCCTACCAAGAATGAAAGAGGGTTCCCCTTTCTCTGCAACCTTGCCAACACCTCTTATTTCTTGTGTTGTTAACTCTAGACATTCTGACAGGTTGAGGTGATATATTATTGTGGTTTTGATTTCTATTCCTTGATGATGAGTGATGTGCATCTTTTCACGTGTACCCAGACATTTTTTAAGATTTCACATTTTATGTTAGATTCTTTGGTTGAGGAGTGGGTGGGAAGTGACTATCAATTGTTTTGTTTTATGAATTTTAAATTATGTTATAATATGATCTAGATGATGTTTGCATTTTGAAAATTTTCAGGGTTTTTTTGGTGTGGCCTGATACATAGTTTTTGTAAAAATGACATGTGTTTGCTCACAAATTGTTGACTGCAAAGTTCTCTTTTTATATCTTCAGTTCAAGTCTGATGGCAGATATAAATAATATAACCATGTTATATTACCATGTTTTGTCTATATGTAGATTTCTGAGTGAGATATGTAAAAGGCTTTTGTTAAATTGATTACGTTTTCTGTTTCCCCCTTCCCTGTAATGTCTTGGAAATTACACGTTCTCCTTTAGTTCTTCTGTTGGTTACCTTTACATCGACAGTAATTGATTTAATTTACTTTCTTTAGAGATACAGCCCACATGGTCCAGAACTATCTTTAGAACTAGGTACTCTGACTCTATGTACTCTGGACGATTGCAACGGAATAATTTAATTCCACAAACCTTTAGTAAGCACCGGCTATGTGCTAGGACTTGAGGCAGCTACTGTGGCTATGAAAGATGAGTGAGATGGTTCTTCCCTTATGACGTTCATAGTCTAATGGGGAGGCTGACAACTGAATTGTAACATCACATGACAGGTGATAATAGAGACACAGAGTTATGGGAAAGCTTGGGGAATGGTTGTCACAATGATGCTCCCAATGAGTCATCCCTCCCAGTTTTGTGTGGTCCCCTCCCCTTGAATCTGGGCTGGTTAACCAACCTGAGATTCATTTCTTATCAAGAGAATGCAGCATAAATGACACTGACTTTTATTTCATATTTTTAATTCCCTTGAAAAATTGGGCTGCATTCTGAATTTCTTGGCTTATTTTTTTTTTTAAAGATTTTATTTATTATTTATTTGACAGAGAGAGAAATCACAAGTAGGCGGAGAGTCAGGCAGAGAGAGAGAGAGAACTGAATTTCTTGGCTTATTAATTGCTCCTCAGCTACATCTATTTTATAGATAATAATTGCTATTTATTTTTATTATTTCCAAAGATCTCTAATTGGTTCTTTCCCCAATAATTCTTTTAATGTTTCTGCCTGGCTTTCCATTAACTTTTTCTCTTTGGGTGTTAGTTCTGTTTGTTGAGTTTAATATCTCCTTTTCCTGCTGTCAGCTTCCTATAAATATTAGAATATTATTGATTCTGTACTCACCTGGATAGTTGAGATTTCCTGTTGTATATCTTATTGCCTCTAATGGAGAGAGAGTTAAGATGTGATGTTGGTAGGATTCTAGGATTCACTTATCTGATGGTGTTCTAGGTTTCTCCAGCCACCCCAGACAATGTATGGCCTCTTTTACCCAAGCTGCCATCCATCTGCTCCATTCTGCTTGGCATAGGTGGTGTGGGATGAACCACCTGGGGTATTACCTGTTAATGTCACCTGGCATGTGGTTGATTGCCTTTCCTTTGTGTACCCTTTTTGGCCATCTCAAAGCTTGGGCCTCTCTTGGGGGCAGTTCCCACCTTCACAGAAGCCCTCTCCCATCCACAGATTGTGCTGTGGTTTCCTCCTTTGATCTAAATGTATCTGTTTTCTATCTTTGTTCCTGAGATAATCATCTTTAAGAAAAATGACTCGGAATACAAAATAACCTGGAATTGAGAACTGGCATGACAGATAGGAAATTATGATTGTTCAATTTAGCCCAGAATTCAGACCTATTAAGATCATTTTGAAATTTGAGTGTAATTGAAATAAAGACCTGGAATTTAGCTTCAAAAGAGCAAACACACCAGCATAGAATGGAGGAAAACCCAGTTTGGTATTAATTTGTGAAAAAAAAAAGTCCTAGAGCATTTGGTTCATGACAAACATTAAAGGGTGTGATATAAGTCTGTAAATGTGATTACTAAAAAAGACAGTGTAAGACATCCTAAGATGGTGAGGTAGAAGACCCCTGCCTCTGTCCCCCCAAAAGATCAACAATTAGACAGCTATCTGTGAACAAATACAGTTCTGGGAGAGATCAAGTGGCCCCTTAAGAAATTTCAGCAACAGTGAAGCAAAAAACCCGAGAAAACTATATCTCGATAAAGCTGAAAAAAAAAAAAAAAGATTGTAATGCAATTTTAGGTTTTACTTTTAAATGTGAAACATCTTTTATAAGTCTTTCATAATATTGATTTATATTTCTTTCACTAAGAATGTTTGTTTATATCTTCTGCCTGTTAGGGTCCGTGGTCAAAGGAACCAGACTGACACAAAGTGAAAATCAAACAAAGCTTTATTTTGCGCCAAGCATCGAAAATCAAACTGACTGGTAGGGGCCATCTCTTACGAAGAGACGAAGACGATGACCCCGACAAGGCCACTCCCAAGAAGGCCGCTCTGGATGAGGCTGCTCAGGACGAGGCCACTCTGCAGATGAGGCCACTCTGGACGAGGCTGCTCCCAGGACAAGGCTGCTCCCAGGACAAGGCCGCTGGCCAACGAAGCAGCTCCCCAGACGAGGCCACTCGAAAAGGTGACGACGACCCCAACAAGGCCACTCTGGATGAGGCCGCTCGCTGATGAGGCTGCTCTGGATGAGGCCACCCCCAACGACGAAAAGGCAACGATGACGAGGACGACAACCCTGATGACGCAGAGACAACGACAACGAGGACGATAGCCCTGATGACTCAGACTACTCCCCATGATGCTGCTCCTGACGAGGCCGCTCCAGATGAGGCCGCTGCCTACGAGGCCGCTCCCCAGACAGGGCCGCTCCCGGGAATGAGGTTGCTCCGGCCAGGCCACTCCCTGGATGGGACCGCTCCCCAGAATGGTGCCGCTCCAGTGAGGCTGCTGGCGGCAAGGCTGCTGGTGGTGAGGCTGTTGGCCGGGGCGTTGCTGCCTATGACTACGATGACCAGGATGACCATGACACTCCCAACGACCATGATGACCACAATGCTCCGACTCTCCTGAAGATCACCCTAAGGGCTATTCCAACGGCTATTCTAACTCCTCCTACTCAGCCTCACAGACTAACCTTTATGTAGGTGGTTGAGCCTGGCCGCACACAGGTGGCCAATGGGATTTCAACTCACCACAGTAAATATATGCGTGCCCCACTGATTGGATGTCTCCATCAGGCCTGGCCCGCCCCTATATCCGGGGTTTACAACTAAGTTCCTCTGGCTAACCAGGCCCTTACACTGCCCTTATTTTATTGAGAGTGAAATTAAACTTTTTTATGTTGATTTGTGAGAGCTTTATATGTAATTGCCCATTTGTAGTCACATACATCGTAATTATTTTTTTTTTTTTTTTTTTTTTTTTTTT
>NC_081558.1:79358842-79400422 GCF_022355385.1 Mustela nigripes | reverse complement strand
ATTTTTTATAAACATATATTTTTATCCCCAGGGGTACAGGTCTGTGAATCACCAGGTTTACACACTTCACAGCACTCACCAAATCACATACCCTCCCCAATGTCCATAATCCCACCCCCTTCTCCCAAACCCCCTCCCCCCGGCAACCCTCAGTTTGTTTTGTGAGATTAAGAGTCACTTATGGTTTGTCTCCCTCCCAATCCCATCTTGTTTTATTTATTCTTCTTCTACCCACTTAAGCCTCCATGTATTTTCCTAGTTGTGATACCAAATTTCATGTAAAATTTTGCCTCTTACATGCTTAATGATTTGAATAGTAATCAAATCAATATTTGTGTTACATTTTAAAAATGTCTTCCCCGTTGGGGCACCCGGGTGGCTCAGTGGGTTAAGGCCTCTGCTTTTGGCTCGGGTCCTGATCCCAGGGTCCTGGGATTGAGCCCTCTATCGGGCTCTCTGCTTAGCGGGGAGCCTGCTTCCTCCTCCTCTCTCTCTGCCTGCCTCTCTGTCTACTTGTGGTCTCTGTCTGTCAAATAAATAAATAAAATCTTTTAAAAAGTCTTCCCCCTTTAGGATTATAAAATATCCTTCTATATTTCCTTCCAGTGTTTTTATAGTTCATTATTATTGAGACTTCTTATTGACTTGAAATTTATTTTTACTTATCTATAATATGAGCTCCTATCTGTATTCTTTGCTGAATTTATAACTAACTGCTGCAGTGTCATTAGGATTTTTGTGCCTGCATTTGTAATTGAGATTCTTTCCTATGTTACTTTTATCAGGTATACCAAGAGGATTGTGCTAGTCTTGAAATATGAATGTAGAGGGCGCCTGGGTGGCTCAGTGGGTTGGGGCCTCTGCCTTCAGCTAGGGTCATGATCCCGGGGTCCTGGGATCGAGCCCTGAATTGGGCTCTCTGCTCGGCAGGAAGCCTGCTTCCCCTCTCTCTTTGCCTGCCTCTCTGCCTACTTGTGGTCTCTGTCTGTCAAATAAATAAATAAATAAATAAATAAATAAATAAAGTCTTATTAAAAAAAAAAAGAAAAATGAATGTGAGAATTTTTATGGGAAATACAAAGGAAAATACTCTGAAACAGAGTGATATAATGCAAACCTATCACATTTCTCCTCTGCTTAAAATCAGTGGTATTCCCATGCTCTCAGATAAGCCAAAATTTCTTGACTAGGCTCAAGGCCCTTTGTATCTCTCCCCTTTCCCCTGAAACTTCATTTATCTCTGCTCCCTATCTTGCCCTCTCCCTTCCACCAGTATAATAAGCATTATAAGGTCAGGATTTTTGTGGTGTTTTGCTTTCTACTATACTACTCCATCGCTCAGCACAATACCTGGTACACTGTAGATGCTGGTAATACTTGTTGCAGGAAAAACTTGCAATTCCTGGGGGGAAAGCCTCTCTATCCTCCAGACTTTCATATGAGTTCTTCTCTCTTTTGGGTACCTTCTCCCCATACTTGGTGTTTAGATAAACCTACACGGCTTGTAGGACTCAACTTGGATATTACCTACTCCGTAAAAACTGTCTCAAGCCTGAGTTAGGTACCCATAGAGCATTGCTACTGTGGTGCTAATCATGCTGTATTCTAGGAACACCTGGATCCGCTAAGCATCAGCTAAGCATCTGGCTTTGGCTCAGGTCATGATCTCAGGGTCCTGGGATTGAGTCCCATATTGGGCTCCTTGCTCAGCAGGAGCCTGCGTCTATCTCTGCCTGCCACTCCCCCTCTTATGCGCTCTCCGTCTCTCTCTGACAAATAAATAAATAAATAAAACCTTTAAAAAATGTGATGCTGTATTTTAATTGGCATTTCCTTGAGTATCAGGAGGTTGACAGGGACTTCCTCTCTAGAATTATCAATAGGATCCATTTGGGGTTGAAAGTGATGGTAAGTCTTTCACAGTATAAGAAATGCCGGGGCACCTAGGTGGCTCAATCAGTTAAGCATCTGCCTTTGGCTCAGGTCATGATCCCAGAATCCTGGGATGGAGCCCTATGTCAGGCTCCCTACTCAATGTGGAACCTGCTTCTCCCTCTCCCCCTCTCTCTTGCTATCTCTCTCTCTCAAATAAATAAAATCTCTCTTTTAAATTTTTATTTATTTTTATTTATTTTTAAAAGATTTTATTTGACATTTATTTGACCAGACAGAGATCACAAGTAGACTGAGAGGCAGACAGAGAGAGAGAGAGACAGAGGAGGAAGGCTCCCCACCAAGCAGAGATCCCATTGTGGGGCTCGATCCCAGGACCCTGGATCATGACCTGAGCCAAAGGCAGAGGCCCTAATCCACTGAGCCACCTAGGTGCCCCCCTCTCTCTTTTTTAAAAGAAGAGCTGCCAACAGTTGGGCCTAATAGCTACTCCAGGACCTTCTGAGGAAGAGTTGACTTGGAAATGTTATCCCCAAACACATGGCTCTAGGGACTAAATGACTTGGAAGAGTAGAAGGGGTTCATTTTTGGAATTGTAGGTTGTCGGCCTGGTAGGGAATGCTGTGGCTCTCCCATGTTTGCTCTCTTTTTTCCCTAAGCCAAGTGAAGGTGCAACTAGAAAAGATTTAAATTCAGGAATTGGAGGCATCTGCAAGAATGGGAGTTGGGCATCCCATTCCTCAGATGGAGGAGTGCTAAGGCAGTGGATTAGGATTTGGTGGTGGACACTGGGCCTACCTGGGCAGGGCAAAGGAAAACTAGAGAGAGATGATGGTGTGACTTAAAGCAGCTTGCTGATATCCAGGGCAAAAGGAGTGCCTGCTGGACAGTGGGACTCCAGCAGGAAGCTGCTGTGGGAGCACAATCAGGAGCAAGAGCTAAGGGGGCATCTGAAAGAAGTTGAGTAGGGCTGGACCTCCTGTCAGGAACCCTCCAACGTAGAGGCCCTTTCAGGGCTCCTAAAGGATGTGCCCCATGTGATTTATGAGTCATTGAACATCAGTTATAAGCAATATTTTTCTCTTTCTTCATCCTCCCCATCCCTGCACACAGGAGGGAGAGAGATTAAAGGTACTCCAGAAGCAGACCATACTACTGTACTCTTCTACTCATGATATAGCCTGACCTAGAGGAGAAGAGGTAACAGTAAAATTTATTCCAAAGTTTAAAAATGGAATTTTAATAGCTAAAAGTGATAGAAAGCTACAGGATATGCCTGAGAAGTTGTGATGGGAAAGAATGATACAATATAACACAAATGGAGAGAGTATTTGGAAAAAAAGAAAACCATGTTATCTTGCACTCTGTTTGATTCATACTATTCAATGAACTGGTTGTACTTCTTTATTTTAATCTAAATTTTAAATAGTTAACATACAATGCAATATTGGTTTTTGGAGTAGAATTCAGTGATTCATCACTTATATATAATACCCAGTACTCATAACAAGTGCCCTCTTCAATATACATCACCCATCTAGCCCATCCCTCACCTCCCTTCATCAACCCTCGGTTTGTTCTCTAAGAGTCTTATGGTTTGTTTCCCTCTCTCCATTTTCCCCCTTTCCCATATGTTCATCTGTTTTTTTTTCTTAAATTCCACATGAGCAAGATCATATGACATTAGTCTTTCTGTGACTAACTTACTTCACTTAACGTAATACACACTAGTTCCATCCACATCATTGCAAAGGGCAAGATTTTATTCTTTTTAAAAAAAAGATTGTATTTATTTTAGAGAGAGAGAGGGAGTGTGAGAGAGTGAGCATGAGTAGGGGGAGGGCAGAGGGGGAGGAGAGGGACAAGCAGACTCTGCACTGAGTGTGGAGGGCAATGTCACAACCCTGAGCTCATGACCTGAAATGAAACCAAGAGTTGGGTACTTAAATGACTGAGCTGCCTAGGCATTCCAGGATTCCATTGTTTTTCATGGCTGAGTAGTATTCCATACCCCCCCCCCCCCCAACATCTTCTTTATCCACTCATCACTTGGGCTCTTTCCATAGTTTGGCTATTGTTGATAATGCTGCTATCAATGTTGGGGTGCATATGCCCCTTCAAATCTTATTTTTGTATCCTTTGGGTCCATAACTAGTAGTGTAATTAATGGATCATAGGGTTCTGTTTTTAACTTTTTGAGGAACCTCCATACTGTTCTCCAGAGTGGCTGCACCAGTTTACGTTCCCACCAACAGTGTAAGAGGGTTCATTCCTCTTTCTTCACATCCTTGTCAACACTTGTTTCTTGTGTGGCTGATTTTAGCTACTCCTACAGGTGTGAGGTAATATTGTGGTTTTGATTTCCCTGATGATGAGTGATGTTGTGCATCTTTTCATGTGTCTGTTAGCCATCTGGATATCTTCTTTGGGAAAGTGTCTGTTCATGTCTTCTGTCCATTTCTTAACTGGATTATTTGGTTTTTGGGTGTTGTGTTTGTTAGGTTCTTTATAGATTTTGGTACTAACACTTTATCAGATATGTTTGCATATCTAAGTCCCAGTCGTTCATTTTTTGCTTTTGTTTCCCCTGCCTCCTTCTGGCAACTTGTCTAGCAAGAAGTTGCTGTGGCTGAGGTCAAAGAGGTTTCTCCCTATGTTTTCCTCTGGGATTTTGGAGGTTTCCTGTCTCACTTTTAGATCTTTCATCATTTTTTTTTTTTTTTAAGAGAGAGGGCATGAGTTGGGGTCGGAAGGGGCAGAGGGAGAGGAAGAGACAGAATCTTAGGCATATTCTGCACACCACCCTGAGATCATGACTTGAACCGAAATCAAGAGTTGGCTGCTTAACTGATTTAGCTGCCCACGTGCCCCGGGTCTTTCATCCATTTGGAATTTATTTTTGCGTATGGTATAAGAAAGTGGTCCAGTTTCCTTCTGCGTGTGGCTATCCAGTTTTCCTAACACCATTTGTTGAAGAGACCATCTTTTTTCCATTGGCTATTCTTTCCAGTATTGTCAAAGATTAGCTGACCATACAGTTGCGCGTCCAAATCTGGGTTTTCTATCCTGTTCCATTGATCTATGTGTCTGTGTCTGTTTCTGTGCCAGTACCATACTGCCTTGATGATCACAGTTTTGTAATAATAGCTTGAGATCCAGAATTGTGATGCCTCTAGTTTTGTTTTTCTTTTTCAAGATTGCTTTGGCTATTTGGGGTCTTTTGTGGTTCCATACAAATTTTAGGATTGTTTGTTCTAACTCTGAAAAGTGCTGGTGGTATTGTGATAGGCATTGCATTAAATGTGAAAATTGCTTTAGGTAGTATAGACATTTTAACAATGTTTGTTCTTCTAATCCATGAGCATAGAATGCTTTTCCATTTCTTTGCGCCCTCTTCAATTTTTTCCTTAAGTGTTCTATAGTTTCTAGAGTACAGATCTTCTACCTCTTTAGTTAGGTTTATTTCTAGGTATTTTATTGATTTTGGTGCAATTGCAAATGGGATGGATTCCTTGATTTCTTGTTCTGATGCTTTATTATTGGTATATAGAAATGCAAATGATTTCTTCACATTGACTTAATGTCCTGTAACTTTGCTGAATTCATGTATGAGTTGTAAATTTTTTGTTGAAGTCTCTTGGGTTTTCTCCATAGAGAATCATGTCATCTGCAAATTGTGTAAGTTTGACTTCCTTGCCAATTTGGATGCCTTTTATTCCCTTTTGTTGTCTGATCTGAGGCTAAGACTTCTAGTACTATGTTAAATAGTAATGATAAGAGTGATGAGGATGGAGAGGGAAGTGAGTCATTGCATATAATGAATTATTTTACATACTGATATACTAAAACATTATTGAAGGATAAAATGGTCTGATTCAAAAAAGGGAAAGAAATCATTATAGCAATTTGTATAGGGAAAGTTTAATATAAAGAATTATTAACTATAACAGAGGATTGTGTAATGAAGAATTGGTAAGAAGTAGCGCGATCTCTAAATAATATACAAATGAGTCACCACTCCTGTGGTTGAGGTCTGGTGCCTGAGGATGAGCTCATCCCTTTCAACACTGAGCTCCAGATCCTTGTTGGAGAAGGTGTGGCCATGGGTTGCCGAATAATTGAGAGGTTGCTATGGGACCCATCTGGTCAAATTTGCAGGAAATATGCCCTCTAGGGTTTCAGGGAAATCTGTTCATGGAGAGGAGTCTCACAGAAGGTGCACAGCTACAAAACTGCCTAGGGGCTACCAGGGGAAGCTGGATGCTGGTGCTGTAGGTAATCTACACTATGGGAGCTGGGAGTTGAGGAAATCATTTATACTATAAAAGCTAGATTTTTAATGCTGGAAAAGCTGCTCCTGCAGGAGGAACTGGGTGCTGGATCTGGCAAGAGAATATACCAAACCAGGGTGCAAACTTCTTCCTGCAATCTCTCCAGTGCCCCTACTGACAAAACTTAACATCTAGTCAGTAGGCTAAGGAAAAATATTTAAAGGCCCAGATTCATTTTCATAGAGCAGACAAGAATAGTAAATTTGGTTCTGAGAGGCAACAACTTGCTAAAAAGTATAGGGGAATTTATATACATAAAGTGCACTGGCTTGCCCTCTGAAGGAGAAGCTTGTGTACATAACTCTTTTTCTTTCCCTTTCCTTTCCTTTCTTTTGCAGTTGAGATCACGGACAGTACTTTTCTGCAATTTCTGCACTTCCTAATTTCCTGAATTGTAGTGGCAGCTCTCCCTTACCTTTATTCCCTCAGTCCCTCCAGTGTTTTGTAAGGTTCTAATTTCTAGTATTAAATCCCTTCTTGTTCAGAATGCCTCAAATGATTTCTGGTTTCCTGAACAAAATCATGACTGACAAATTTATAACTTTCTTTTGTGAATGACTTAGAAACATGGCCAGGGTTGCACATTGATGAGCAGCAGCGTTGCAGTTCAATTTTACCTCTTTCCCTTAACGTTAGTGTGTAAGTCATCTTCTTTCCTGCCTTGAAAAACACTTGCCATCTTCTTCTTATGGACTGAGAAAACCAAGACAGCTCACTGAACTCTTTTGAAATCCTTTTTAATATCCAAAGTACTTCCACATACATATTTCCTTTGCTTTCTAAAACATTCCTGTGACAGGCTGGAGGGCAATAATTCATGTGTACATCCATCTGTCTATCCATTCAATAAATACTTATTGGGCATACTGGATGTGCCAACTCTTACACTGTGTGTTGGGATTGTAGAAGCAAAAGATAAAGTGCTTGCCTCTAGATATGTGCAGTCTAAGAGGAAACTAGACAGAGAAATGTGATATGATTGGTGAGATGTATTCTGGAAGCCTATGTAGAACAAATAGACTAATTTTGTTTCCATCATCAACTGGAAGCAAATATTTGTAATACAATGGAGGGTCTGTATTTTAGTGCTGGTATCTTAATTTTTCCCATAGGTGTTCTTAGACTCCCTCAAGTAAATTTTCAGTATTTCTAGAGCCTGTCTTAGGCAAAGTTGAACTTAGAGAAAATTAGATTTTATTCATAAAGCTTTTAGGTTTGTTAAAAAAGAGGCAGGAAATCTCATGCAACTCTCACAGTAGCCCTGCGATTTGGGCATTGTGACTCCTCCTTTATATAGTTGGACAATTGAGGCTCCAGAGAGACTAAATTTGCCAAACTGGACACACAACTGGGACTAAGTATTAGGGCCTGGATTAGAACCTGATCTGTTTCTACGGGCTTTGAAGACATGTTCAATGATGCAACAGGATCTCTTAAATGTTACAGAGCCTTTTTTTTTTTTTTTTTAAAGAAGTTAACTTTGAAACTTAGTCTAAGAAAATAAGTGGCAAGTGACTTTGGATTTCTGGTCTTACTTTTTTTTTTTTTTTTTTAAGATTTTATTTATTTATTTGACGGAGAGAGTGATCACAAGTAAGCAGAGAGGCAGGCTGAGAGAGAGGAGGAAGGAGGCTTCCCGCTGAGCAGGGAGCCTGATATGGGGCTCGATTCCCAGGACCCTGAGATCATGATCTGAGCCGAAGGCAGAGGCTGAGCCATCCAGGAGACCCTGGTCTTCTTTTTTGCTTTACATTTTTTCTCTTTTCCTTATTTCTGGCATGATTGCTGTTCTTGGCTTCCATCTGTCTACACCAAGATGGTGGAGAAGAGGTTATCCTCTTTTTCTGTTTGATTCTGTTGAGCTGAGGTGCTTCTTTTTCAGGCTGTGGTGTCTGACCTGGTGGTCTGCTAAACATCTTTCTAGAATCCTCCCTATTACAGACTCTAAAAAGACCTGAACTTGCCTAGAAATATATACATATAGAATGAATGTAGAAATGTATGGAGATTCTTGGCTATGAGTGTGAAAAGGAATTGGATGTTAATTAACCTTTACTGGATTAGGAGAACAGGAAAATACTTGAGAAGAGAATATACTGTTGTTAATCTGGTAAAACAGAAGAAGTGGTTATGCTTTTGGAACTAGACCGTTTCCTTGGTATCAGGTAGCTACTGAATGCATTCCTTTTCAAAAAAGTTACTAAGGAAAGACAAGAACCCTCTCTTTTGCTCACTGAGTATAAAGTCTGCAGAATGGAATTTTGCCTAATCAGCCTTGATTTCTAAACTTTCATACAATCAGTAATGTTGGCTTCTTCTGAGACCTCATTTTAATCTTTATGGATTTTTGAAAACTGAAGCTTTGCCCAGACTGAGACAAGCAAACCTACTCTTTCAAACAATAATTTATTTCTTATTTTGGGTTGACTATTTCCAAACATAGACCACTTTCTGTACTGCTTGTCCTCATATAAAGAGTTTATAATTCTCTCATAGAAGATGGTTTTACATGAAAATGCCCATATGTTATAGTTTTAGAAAAAAAAATATTTTGAACAGTGATATGAGAATGGGTTATGTCCAAGTCCTGTTGCAGTCTGAGAATTCAAGTTTTAAAATATAACTCTTGGAGGCATTGTATCAGAGTGGCTAAAAGTGTGGGCTCTTGTTAAGAAGACTTGAGTTTGAATCTCATTTTTGCTAATTATTTTTTTATTAGTCTTTACGAAGTCATTTTTCCTCCCAAGGCTCAAAAAGGGATGTGACTGATACCTCCTGTTGGTTTTGTTGATCTATGTTTTATCATGAGGTAAAAATAATTTCACAGATCAAATGGCTTTTAACACCTTTCCCCCTCCTTGTGAAACGTTTCTCAGATAGTTCCTATTTGCCTTTCTAGGTGGACTCTTCATTCACCTCCTCCCTGCTCTGTGCTATAGGGCTGACCCTGAAGGAATTTAGGAACTTGGGGCTTCGGTTACATTCAGCCAATGGGAAGCATCAGGGAGATTTGCAAGGTGGAATGGAGTGAGGTCAGGATATTTATTCTGCTCTTCTCTCTGGATTCTGGTAACCGCTTTCTTCCCTTGTTTCTTTAGGGGTGGTGAAGGTAAATGTCTCCAGCTAATCTAGGCTTCCAGACTTTTCTTGGTTTCCCTTAAACCTACCTCCATCTTTATAACTAGAGCCTTTATTAAGCTCTCCTCAGTTATCCCATTTGAGGGGCTGTTAGCTTTCTGCTAGGGGACTGGCCAACACAAGGCTGTCTCCCTGCAGTTCCCTAAGCCCCTTAGGAATACATTCTCAATTCTGGATGTCAGTCCTGCTTGGTATTGCTTGCTCAATGAGCCAGTTTTGGCTGCTGTTGCTGCCATTGGGTGGGTATTGCTGCTGAAACAGGGGAAGGCTGGTGGCCTGTGCCTTCCTTTTAGTTTACTCCCTGTTGATCTATTCAGAATTGCATCTAATCCCCTTCTAGTTCCTGCTCACTTAGAGCCTGCTGTGAGTCTAGTCATTGCCTGTGGTGTGGTCACCTCCACATAGGACTTTAGCCACAGGTGGGAGAACACAAATGCCACTTAGGGACAAGACTAACTGTAGGCATTTTATCTGTGTTGGTCTTTGGCCCTTGGATGTCAAGTGAGCATTAATGATGCAGACTTGGTCCTACTATAGTTACTCAACTTGTGGAGTTCTCTTTCTCTGTTTCTCTCTCACATACAGCCATTTCCCCCAACGTAGCCCAGCAGGGCCAGGGTGACTATATAGTAAATGGCCTTTCCATCTCCAGCACCTGTTCTGTGTGGAACCAGCTCAGTCTCTACCAAGGAATTCTTTACATGTTCAGTGGAATCCATGGGTAGAAGTGTGATTTAGGACAATTGATTTCCTTTATTTTATGCATTTAAAAAACATAATTCTAAGAAGGTATTTGTAGGCTTCACAAGAGTGCCAAAATGGGCCATGGCACAAAAAAGTTAACCTGCTACCTAGCAGGCTGCATCTCCACTCACGAGATGACAGGGGTATGATGATGGCATGTTAATACTCACTTTGCAGGATGGTTCAAGTGAGATGATAAATGGAAAGCACTTGGTTTCCACTTGTTTACTACGGCCAGGTACTGTGATATTATCATCTAGTGTCATCAAAATCATAAATACCTTATGTTTCCCACATTATTCAAAGCAGTAATCTTCAAGTGTTGGAAAATGGGGACATTCTCCTTCTCTATTTTCCCAAATTTTTTTTTTTTCCACACTGTTATACACTAGCTAGGGCATTTCTCTGTTACTAGGAGTGGATGATATATAGGTTTTCTCTCCTCCTTTTCAATCCCTACATATAATCTACAACCTCTATCCCTGCCCCACCTTCCAAGACTCAAAAGCATGTCTGCCAGAAACCAAATTAATAAGACACCTGTCCATGGTAGTGAGTGTACCTGTTAATCTTGCTGTCATTCATTGGTTTCTGTTTTTTTCTAGGTACTGTATTTATATGAGGTGACATGCCTGATTTGGATTTCATGATTGCACTATTTTATCCATGTGAATTAAGCTGCCACAGACTGTCCCATTTCTAGCTTGTTATTTCAAGCCAGAATGATATTGTAAAAAGTTGGTGAAATATACTCAGAAGACTATTCATCACTAGTTTAGGAGAGATGATGATTAGATGATAAAAGAAGAAGACAAAGGAGAGGAGAGGAAATTGATTTCAATTTTCCTTATATGTAGGGATAGAAAAAACACATTTTGAATCTTGCATATGTTCATTTCTGGTTGGAATTTTTATTTTTTTTAAAGATTTTATTTATTGATGACACAGAAAGATAGGGAGAGAGAGAACACAAACACAGGGGAGCTGGAGAGGGAGAAGTAGGGTCCCCGCTGCACAGAGAGCCCGATATGGGGCTCCATCTCAGGACGCTGGGATCATGACCTGAGCCAAAGGCAGACACTTGAGCCACCCAGGTGCCCCTAATGTTGTTTTTGTAGTGATTATTTTATTCAGTTTTATTTCCTAGAAGCTAATGGGTAGATTGAATGATGTATTTCAAATCAAGGAAATTTAAACTAAGTATTGTTTGAACAGTTGATGTTTAAGAAGCTGATTTTTGCTGTTTTAAACTTTGCCTGAAGCACATTTTTACAACTGGTAAAGGTACCTGTGGGAATTGATGGAAAATATTTACAAAGTGTTTTGTCCTTAGAGCAAAGCCTTTTTATTTGTGTAGGAATTAGCATTAATGCTCTTTTGTGTAAGACTTTAGTTTGGACCCATTGCCTTAATATTGACCTCAGAATCTGTCATGCTGGAATCTCCAGTAGCTTTTACATTAGGAGTATTGTACTTAATGAGCTTTTAATAAACCAGGCAGCATTTAGAGATGAGGAAGTCTCCCTTGGCCCTTTGAAAATTTCCCCAGAAGTCCTAGGCTGTACTGAGTCCACCCATTTCTTAACACTCAAAGCATCTCCAGCCTGCAGTCACATTTTTCATGATTTGCTTTGAGCTCAAAGTATAGTGGCCCATGTGTGGACTTTGGAATTAACATACTTGGCTTTAAATGCTGTTTCTGATATTTAGTAGCTGTGTGATCCTAAGAGGTTTACTTAACCTCCTTGAGCTTTGGTTTACTCTTTTACAATAAGATGATAATAATGGCAACCTTGGAGCCTTGTTTTATTTAAAAATTTAAAAAAAATTATATATATAAAGAATAAATAAATAAATAAATAAATAAATAATTGTGTGTGTGTGTGTGTAAATTTAGTTTCAGTATAGTTAACATACAATGTTATATTCATTTCAGGTGATTCAATAAGTCCGTGTCTTATTCAGTGCTCATCGTGGTTAAGTGTACTCTTAATCTTCACCTATTTCACCCATCCCCACCACCCACCTCCCATCTTGTAACTGTCTGTTTGTTCTCTATAGTAAAGAATCTGCTTTTGGTTTGTCTCTTTTCTTTCCCTTTGCTCATGTGTTTTGTTTCTTAAATGCCACATATGAGTGAAATCATACGGTATTTTGTCTTTGACTGACTTATTTTACTTAGCATAATACTCCCTAGCTCCATTCATGTTGTTGCAGATGGAAAGATTTCATTCTTTTCTATGGCTGAGTAATAGTCCATTGTTTATATATGCATATCTTCTTTACTCATTCATCAATCAATGGATGTTTGGGTTGCTTCCATAATTTGGCTATTATAAATAATGCTGCAGTAAACATAGGGGTGCATGTATTTCTTTGAATTAGAAATTTTGTATTCTTTAGGTAAATACCCAGTAGTGCAGTTATTAGATCATACAGTAAATCTATTTTTAAAAAGATTTTATTTATTTATTTGACAGACAGAGATCACAAGTAGGCAAAGAGGCAGACAGAGTGGCGGGGGGAGGGGGGGAAGCAGGCTTTCTGCTGAGCAGAGAGCCCGATGCAGCGCTCAATCCCAGGACCCTGGGATCATGACCTGAGCTGAAGGCAGAGGTTTTAATCCACTGAACCACCCAGGCACCCCTAGTAGATTTATTTTTAATTTATTGAGGGACTTTCCACAGTGGCTGTATCAGTTTGCATTCTCACCAACAGTACTAAAGGTTCCAGTTTTTCCATATCCTTGGCAACACTTGTTTCCTGTGTTTTTGATTTTAACTATTCTGACAGATAATGAGGTGATATCTCATTGTGGTTTTGATTAGCATTTCTCTGATATGAATGATGTTGAGCATCTTTTCATGTGTTACTGGCCATCTGTACATTTGTGAAAAGTCTGTTAATATTTTCTGTCCATTTTTATATTGGATTATTTGGTTTTTGGGTGTTGGGTTGTATATATTCTTTATATATTTTGGATACTAAGCCTTTACTGGCTATGTCATTTGCAAATATCTACTCCCATTCAATAGCTCATCTTTTGGTTTCGTTGACTATTTCCTTTTCTGCGAAGAAGCTTTTTATTTTGATGTAGTTTCAATAGTTTATTTTTGCTTTTGTTTTTCTTACCTCAGGAGACATATCTAGAAAGATGTTGTTATGGCTGATACCAGAAAAATTTCTCCCTATGCTCTCTTTTAGGATTTTTATAATTTCGGTTCTCATATTTAGGCCCTGAATCCTTTTTGAATTTATTTTTGTGTATGGTGTAAGAAAGAATACATTCTTTTGTATGTAGCTGTCTAGTTTTTCCAACACAGTTTCTTGGAAAGACTGTTTTTCCCCCCTGCATGTTCTTGACTCCATTGTTGAATATTAATTGAGCATATAACTGTGGGTTTATTTCTGGACTTTCTATTCTGTTCTGTTGATCTATGTGTCTATTTTTGTGCCAGTACCATAGTATTTTAATTACTAGAGCTCTGTAATATAACTTGAAGTCTGCAGTTGTGATACTTCTGGTTTTTTTTTTTTTTCCAGGATAGTTTTTGGCTATTTGGCGTCTGTTATGGTTCCATACAAATTTTAAGATTGTTTGTTCCATTCTGTGAAAAGTGTTGCTTATATTTTGATAGGGATTGCATTAAATGTGTAGATTGCTTTGGGTAGTATAGACATTTTAGCAATATTTGTTCTTCCTATTCATGGGCATGGAATATCTTTCTATTCCTTTGTGTCATCTTAATTTTTTTTAATCAATGTCTTATAGTTTTCAGAGTATGGATCTTTTACCTATTTGGTTAAGCTTGAAGTCTTTTTTAAAGATTAGAATTAATGGAAGTCAAGCTCCTAGTATGATGCCTGGAGCAGAGTTTGCACTAAATATATGGTAGAAGTCATTAGGATTGCCTTTATTTTTCTATTTCTGTACTATTTTTTTCAAAATTTTTTCCTTTATTTCAAATTTTTATTTAAATTTTAGTTAGCCAATACATAGCATTATATTGGTTTTGGGAGTAGAATTTAGTGATTAATCACTTATATAGCGTCTAGTGCTCATCATAACAGGTGCCCTTCTTAAAATCCTCCACTCATTTAGCCCATCCCCTATCCTTCTACCTCCATCAACCCTCAGTTTTCTATCATTAAGAATCTCTTATGGTTTGTTTCACTCTCTTTTTTCCCTGCTTCCCAAATGTTCTGTTTTGTTTCCAAAATTCCACATATGAGTGAAATCATATGGTATTTATCTTTCTTTGACTGACTTACTTTGCATAGCATAACACCCTCTAGTTGCATCCACGTTGTAGCAAATAGCAAGATTTCATTTTTTGATGGGTGAGTAATATTCCATTGTATATATGTGCCACATCTTGTTTATCCATTCATCAGTTGAAGGGCATTTAGGCTCTTTACATAATTTGACTATTGTTGATGATGCTGTTATAAATGTTGGGGTACACGTGGCCCTTCAAATCTATATTTTTGTATCCTTTGGGTAAATACCTAAGTAGTGCAACTGTTGAGTTGTAGGACAGTTCTATTTAAACCTTTTTGTGGAAACTCCATACTATTTTCCAGAGTGGCTGTACCAGTTTGCATTCCCACCAACAGTGTAAGAGGGTCCCCCTTTCTTTGCATTGTCACCAATGTCTGTTGTTCCCTGTGTGTTAATTTTAGCCATTCTGACAGGCGTGAGGTGGTATTTTAAAAAATTTTTCAGTGTTTTTTTCAATATGTTATGTCTCTAAAAGGGGAAAAAAACTACTGTAGGTACCAGAGTCTGGGTACACATTTGGCCTAGAATGAAAACTGTTGAGTTAGGTTAGGTGAGTCCCTTCCACTCTCAGGTGATTTCAGACATCCCATCCAATGTCAAATTTTAAGAGTCTATGAATTACCAGTTATGATCAAATCATACTGCTTTTGGGAGTGAAAATGTTGTGTGTATCTCTGTTTATGGAAGCAACAAGTCTGTCTGCAGGTGTTTATGTGAGAGAAGGTAGGGCAGTCATGGTCAGATGGGGAACTCTTTTAGAAGAGTGACTCCTCCTGGACACTGTTCTCTGTGGCTTCTGATTCTATTCCTGACCATGAACTGAGGAGGCAGCTGGGAAAGACCAGGTGGAGGTCCCAGAAGCTCTTCTACTTCTGATTAGTGAACAGGATTCATGAGGGGAATAGAATCTTGAACTGAGTGTCTGTTATGAGATGATGGTTTGAAATAAAAAAATAATGAGAACAGCATTGGTGAAGATGTGGAGAAATAGACTCTTTAATACCCTGCATATAGAAATGTACTTCATGATAACACTTTCTGGAGCTCAGCTTTGTATTAATATGTACATCCCTTTTAGTCCAGTATTCCACCTTTAGAAATTTCTCCTAAGTATTTAAATAAGTGCAAAAAGATACAAAGATATATGTAAGTACATATGTATGTTTACAATGATAGAAGAATGGGAACAAACTAAATTTTTAACAAGCTAAGATTACTTCAATATATTATACTTGTCTCATTATAATAGGGTACGGGACAACATTTAAATGTTATTGCATAAGCCTAACCAAAGACATAAAGGATCTATACTCATGCTCATACTCATGCTCATGGATCATAAGAATAAACATTGTTAAAATGTCTATGCTGCACAGAGCAATCTGTACTTTTAATGCCATTCCAATCAAAATACTACTGGCATTTTTCAAAGTGCTGGAACAAACAATCCTAAAATTTGTATGGAACCAGAAAAGACCCTGAATCACCAAGGAAATGTTGAAAAAGAAAAAGCTAGAGGCACCATGTTGTCTGATTTCATGCTTTAGTACAAAGTTGTGATCACCAAGACAGCATGGTACTGGCACAAAAACAGACACATAGACCAATGGAACAGAGTAGAGAGCCAAGATATGGACCCTCAACTCTGTGGTCAAATAATCTTTGACAAAGTAGGAAAAAATATCCAATGGAAAAAAGACAGTCTCTTCAATAAATCGTCCTGGGAAAACTGGACAGCTATATACAGAAGAATGAAATTCAACCATTCTTTTATACTATACACAAAGATAAACTAAAATGAATGAAAGACCTCAATGAGAGACAGGAATCCATTAAAATCCTAGAGGAGAACATAGGCAGTAACTTCTTCCACATGGGCCACACCGACTTCTTTCAAGACACGTCTCCAAAGGCAAAGGAAACAAAAGCGAAAATGAACTTTTGGGACTTCATCAAGATAAAAAGCTTCTGCATAGCAAAGGAAACAGTCAACAAAACAAAGAAACAACCTACGGAATGGGAAAATATATTTGCAGATAACACTATAGAGAAAGGGCTGATATCCAAGATCTAGAAAGAACTTCTGAAACTCAAGGCACCAAAACCAAATAATTAAGTCAAAAAATGGGCAGAAGACATGAACAGACACTTCTCCAAAGAAGACATATAAGTGGCTAACAGACACATGAAAAAGTGTTCATCATCATTAGCCATCAGGGAAATTCAAATCATACCTTATTACTCTTTTCGGAGCTTTCCTCACTTATTTTTTAAAAAATCTCACTTTTCTTTTAATATATATATTTATTTTTGTTGAAACAGCTGTTTTCCAATGTGTGATTTTGGAGATAAACCCATATAAAACCAATATAGCAGCAAGGTTATTGAATCAGCCTTGGGTCCCAAAAGTTGCTTCAGATGTGCAAATTGTGAATTTTTACTGTATTTGTAGAATACAGCTTTTGTTTTAAACTGTAGTTCCATCTGCTTCTCAAAAATGCTTTTCAAATAGAGTAAACTGTCCCAGGATAACTGCTTCTACCTGTGTCGAATCAAAACCACATTTATACCGGTTAGAATGGCAAAAATTAACAAGGCAAGAAACAACATAATAATAATATGATGGAGAGGATGTGGAGAAAGGGAAACACTTTTATACTGTTGGTGGGAATACAAGGTGGTGCAGTCACTTTGGAAAACAATGTTAAGTTTCCTCAAAAAATTAAAAATAGAGCTACTCTATGACCTGCCAATTGCACTACTGGGTATTTACCCCAAAGATACAGATGTAGTCAAAAGAAGGGCCATATGTACCCCAATGTTCATAGAAGCAATGTCCACAATAGCCAAACTGTGGAAAGAGCCAAGATGCCCTTCAACAGACAAATGGATAAAGAAGATGTGGTCTATATAAATAATGGAATATTACTCAGCCATCAGAAATGATGAAACCCCAACTTTTACATCAACATGAATGGGACTGGAGGAGATTATGCTGAGTGAAATAAGTCAGGCAGAGAAAGTCAGTTATCATATGGTTTTACTTACTTGTGGAACCTAAGGAATAGCATGGAGGACATTAAGAGAAGGAAGGGAAAGATGAGGGGGTGGAAATCAGAGGAGAAGATGAACCATGAGAGACTGGGGACTCCAAGAAACAAACTGAGGGTTTGAGAGGGGAGAGGGTGGGAGGATGGGTTGGCCCAGAGATGGGTATTAAGGAGGAGACGTATTGCAGGGAGCACTGGGTCTTAACATAAGCAACGAATCTTGGAACACTATTTCAAAAACAAATGAAATACTTATGTAACATAATAAAAAATAATAAATCACATAATTATTGCAAATCTATATTTATTGACATGTAAGGAAATTAATGATATAGTTTTAGCAGTTAACAAATATTTAGCCATGTACTCAGGAAAGTGAAAATAAGCAACATTTAAAAAAAACTCAATTTTATCTCAACTTTGAGCGTCTGTCTCACCAAACTTGAGATTCACCAGTTTTTCTTTTCTCAAACACTGAAGTGATTTCTCTGACATTTCAGATGTAAAGGTGGTAAATTCAGAGTTCCTTTTCTTACCCCTTCCCAGTCCCTTTTTCCTTATGGTAGTACCTACATATTAGATGCTTGGTCAGTGGCAATTTTGTTCCCTTCTCTATCTGTGGACTTGTGAAGCTAAGAAACAAGGATGCTTTGTTTAGGAATACATAAGTGGTAAAAATAGGAGAAACAAAGAAATTCTGAATGGTAGGCCCTAACTGGTAGACCCTAATCAGGGGAGGTATGGAGCAGGAGGGAGGGTCATTGAATCAGGGTGGTACACACAGAATATTCTTAATATTTTATTTTTTTAAGCTGAGTTTTGGGTATGCAAGGGTTTATTTTATTATTAATTTTTACAGAAGCCGGGCTTCAGGGAGTTCAGCAGTGGACATGGATGGAGACTGTAATCCTAAATTACTTTTTCAAGAGAAACAAATCAGTAGCTGAGGGTCCCAAGGTTAAGGGAAGGTTATCTTGTAACAGAGGGGAAATGACTCAACATTGGAAAGAAGCCATTGGAAAGAGAGCCTGAAGGTAGGAATTGGAGCAAGGTAACTTAGGGAATGGAATCTGGTAGGCTGCTGGAAGAGTCAGTTTTGGAAAGCAGTAGACATGTGTTGTGTGTCGAGATGTGTCGACACACATCTTTAGTGCTGTGGAGGTTTTGGAGAAAATCAGTGCAAATCCTAAACACAGAAATTCTTAATTTTTATAGTCAAATTTATAAAATTTATCCAGTACAGTTAGCAGATTTTGTGTCTTATTTAAGATATCTTTCTGTATCTGAAGTTGTAAGCTTATTTTTCCATGTGTCTTCTTTATGTTTTATAGTGTTGTTTTTATCACTAAAGTCTTTAATTGAACTAGAATTGATTTTTATGTACATTGTGAGTTAGTAACCGGATTTCACTTTGTTTATTTGAATTTATTTCCAGCAACATTTATTAGAATACTATGCAGCCATCAAAAGAAACGAAATCTTGCCATTTGCGACAACATGGATGGAACTAGAATAATTCATTCTTTATCCACTGACCTGCATGTGTCTATTTGTAGTCTTCCTTCTGTTCCACCAGGGATAAAAACCATACACATTTTCTATTACACTGACTTTAGGTAATGCCTATTTGCTATTATAATTTGAACAGTTTAGAAGTAGATGGAAGTCAAATTTCACTGGATGATTTCGTATATTTTTTATGCCTCTATTGAGACAAGCATGTAGTTTTTCTTCTTTTATATTGTAGCATGGCAAGTTCTGTTAATTTGATTTTCTTTTTTTAAAAGATTTTATTTCTTTATTTGACAAAGAAAGAGCGAGGGAGGAACACAAGCAGGGGGAGTGGGAGAGGGAGAAGCAGGCTTCCCTTGGAGAAGCCCATGCGGGGCTCCATCTGAGGACCCCGGGATCAGGACCTGAGCCCAAGGCAGATGCTTAATGACTGAGCCACCCAGGGGCCCCTTAATTTGATTTTCTAATGTTAAACCAACTTTGCATCCTGGGATATATTCAATTCAGTCATTGTAAATTATCTTTCTTGTACCCTGTTGAATTTAAATTATTAATATTTCATGTACGATTTTAGTATCTATTTCAACAGTTTTTTCTTTTTTTTGGTCCTTATCAGATTTCTGTATCAAGGATATACATGTCTCTGAAAAATGGGTTGTGGAGAACTTCCTCTTTTTCTCCTTTCTTCAATAGTTTACCTAAGATTTCAGTGACCTGTTCCTTAAAATATAAGAATTTGTCTGATATTTTCTTAATAGGAAATTAAAAAAAATAGGTTTATTGGGGGAATCTTCTAGGGTTTCTAGCTCTTATCAAAACTAACCTACCCTCTGTTTAGAGGTCCTGTATTTTATATCTGTTATTTTGGTGGCTCTCATTTATATTTTAACATGTCTGTTTAACAAAGTCTAAAGTTTATACATATGTTCGGCTTCCTTCATAACAGTACTTTGACCATAGACTATTATACTTCTGACCATCCTCTCTTATTTTATGTTACTGTTTTTTTGTATTTTAGTTCTATCCTGACTTTCCTTCCATTACTTATTATTGTTTTCTTCTTCCTTCCTTTCTTTCTTTTTTGTTTTTTATATTATTTAAAATTTAAATTTAATTAATTAGCATACAATGTATTATTGTTTTCAGAGGTAAAGATCAGTGATTCATCAGTCTTATAGAATACCGAGTGTTCACACCATCACATGCCCTCCTTAATGTCCATCATCCATTTACCCCATCCCCTCACCTCCACTCCTCCAGCAACCCTTAGTTTGTCTCCTATGATTAAGAGTCTCTGGTGGCTGGTTGGCTCAGTTGTTAAGCATCTGTCTTTGGCTTGGGTCATGGTCCCAGGGTTCTGGGATTGAGCCCTGCATCAGACTCCCTGCTCAGTGGGAGGGCCTGTTTCTCCCTCTCCCACTCTTCCTGCTTGTATTCCCTCTCTCACTTTCTCTCTATCTTTCTCTCTGTCAAATAAATAAATAAAATCTTAAAAAAACAAGAGTCTCTTATGGTTTGTCTCCCTCTCTAGTTTTGTCTTATTTTATTTTTCTTCTTGTCCACTATGATCCTGTTTTGTTTCTTAAATTTTACATATAGTGTGATCCTATGATAATTATTTCTCTGTTTGAGTTATTTCACTTGGCATAATACTGTACTTCCATCCATGTCATTGTAAATGACAAGAGTTCATTTTTTTGATGGCTTTTTAATATTCCAGTGTGTGTGTGTGTGTGTATTACATGTTCTTTATCCATTACTTTGTTGATGGACATCTGGGCTCTTTCCATCATTGGCTATTGTGGACACTGCTGCTATAAACATTGGGGTGCAGATGGTGTCCCTTTGGATCACTACAGTTGTATTTTTGGGGTAAATACCCAGTAGTGCAATTGCTGGGCTGTAAGATGGCTCTATTTTTCAACTTTTTGAGGAACCTCCATACTGTTTTCCAGAGTGGCTGCTCCAGCTGAAATTCCCACCAATAGTATAGGAGGGTTCCCCTTTCTCTGTATCCTTGCCAACATCTGTCGTTTCCTGGCTTGTTAATTTTAGCCATTCTGACTTATGTGAGGTGGTCCCTCATTGTGGTTTTGATTTGTAGTTCTAGGATGCCAAATGATGTGGAGCATTTTTTCATGTTTCTTTTGGCCATTTGGATGTCTTTGGAGAAATGTTTATGTCTTCTGCCCATTTCATTTTTTTTTTAACTTTTTTTTTTAAGATTTTCTTTTTTAAATTTACTTACTTGACAGACAGAGATCACAAGTAGGCAGAGAGGCAGGCAGAGAGAGAGAGAGGAGGAAGCAGGCTCCCCGAGCAGAGAGCCCGATGTGGGGCTCGATCCCAGGACACTGGGATCATGACCTGAGCTGAGAGGCAGAGGCTTTAACCCACTGAGCCCCCCAGGTGCCTCTCTTTTGCCCATTTCTTGATTGGATTATTTGTTCTTTGGATGTTGAGTTGATAAGTTCTTTATAGATTTTGGGTATTAGTCCTTTATCTGATAAGTCATTTGTCAATATCTTCTCCCATTCTGTCAGTTATCTTTCAGTTTTGTTTCTTTTGCTGTTTCTTTTGCTGTGCAAAAGCTTTTTATCTTGATAAAGTCCCAATAGTTCATTTTTGCCTTTATCAATCTTATTAATTCTTTCAAAGAACCGGCTTCTAGTTTCATTGATCTGTTGTACTATTCTTTTGGTTTCTATTTCATTTATCTCTAATCTTTGTCAGTTCTCTTCTCCTGTTGGTTTAGGATTTGTTTGCTGTTATTTCTCCAGTTCCTTTAGGTAAAAGGTTAGGTTGTATATTTCCCTTGCTTTTGGAGAATTGTATAGCAGGAAGTTTCTGTGGCCGAGGTCACAGAGGTTGCTGCCTATATCCCCTTCCAGGATTTTGATGTCTTTGATCCATTTTGAGTCTATTTTTGTGTATGGTGCAAGGAAAAAGTCCAGTTTCATTCTTCTGCATGTGGCTGTCCAATTTTCCCAACATCATTTGTTGAAGAGACTGTTTTTTCCATCGGATATTCTTTCCTGCTTTGTCGAAGAGTAGTTGACCATAGAGTTGAAGGTCCCTTTGTGGGTTCTCTATTCTGTTCCATTGATCTGTGTGTCTGTTTTAGTGTCAGTACCATGCTAATTTGATGATTACAGCTTTGTAATAGAGCTTGAAGTATGGAATTGTGATGCTACTAGTTCTGATTTTCTTTTTTAACATTTTTTTGGCTTCAGGATCTTTTCTGATTCCATACAAATTTTGGGATTATTTGTTCTTGCTTTATGAAAAAAGTTGATGGGATCTTGATAGGGATTGCATTGTATGTGTAGATTGTTTCACATAGCATAGACATTTTTACAATATTTGTTCTTCTAATCCATGAGCATGGAACTTTTTTCCATTTCTTTGTGTCTTCCTCAATTTCTTTCATAAGTATTCTATAGTTTTCTGAGTACAGATCCTTTCCTCTTTGGTTAGGTTTTTTCCCTAGGGATCTTCTGGTTTTGGTACATTATAAATGGGATCAACTTCTTAATTTCTCTTTCTTCTATTTTTAGTATGTAGAAATGCAACTGATTTTTGTGCATTGATTTTATATCCTGCCATATTGCTGAATACCTGCAGGAGTTCTAGAAATTTTGGGGTAAAGTCTTTTGGGTTTTCCACATAGAGAATCATATCATCTGCAAAGAGTGAGAGTTTGACTACTTCTTTGCCAATTTGGATGCATTTTATTTCTTTTTGTTGTCTGATTGCTGAAGCTGGGACTTCTAGTACTATGTTGAACAACAGTGATGATAGTGGACATTCCTGCCATGTTCCTGACCTTAGGGGAAAAGTTCTTAGTTTTTCACCAGTGAGAATGATAATCATTGTGGGCTTTTTGTATATGGCTTTTATGATATTGAGGTATGTTCCTTCTATCCCTACAGTGTGAAGATTTTTGAACAAGAAAGGATGCTGTACTTTGTCAAATGTTTTTATTCTGTATTGAATGAGAGGATCATATGGTTCTTGTCCTTCCTTTTATTAATGTTGTGTATCACATTGATTAATTTGTGGATGTTGGACCACCTTTGAAGCCCAGGAATAAATCCCACTTGGTCATGGTGAATAATCCTTTTAAGGTACTGTTGGGTCCTATTGGCTAGTATTATGGTGAAAATGTTCTTTAGGGATATTGGTCTGTAATTCTCCTTTTTGATGGGGTCTTTGTCTGGTTTTGGGATCAAGGTAATGCTTGCCTCATAGAATGAGTTTGGAAGTTTTCCTTCCATTTCTATTTTTTTGAAAAAGCTTCAGAAAAATAGGTATTAATTCTTTAAATGTTTGGTAGAATTACCATGGGAAGCCATCCAGCCCTAGACTCTTGTTTTTTGGACGATTTTTTGATGACTGCTTCAATTTCCTTGCTGGTTATGGGTCTGTTCAGGTTTTTTATTTCTTCCTGTTTCAGTTTTGGTAGTTGATATGTCTCTAGGAATGCATCCATTTCTTCCAGATTGGCTAATTTGTTGGCATATAGTTGCTCATAATATGTTCTTATAGTTGTATTTTTTTGGTGTTGGTTGTGATCTCTCCTCTTTCATTCATGATTTTATTAATATAGGTCCTTTTTCTTTTCTTTTTGATAAGTCTGGCTGGGGGTTTATCAATCTTATTAATTCTTTCAAAGAACTGGCTTCTAGTTTCATTGATCTGTTGTACTATTCTTTTGGTTTCTATTTCATTTATCTCTAATCTTTATCAGTTCTCTTCTCCTGCTGGTTTAGGATTTGTTTGCTGTTATTTCTCCAGTTCCTTTAGGTATAAGATTAGGTTGTATATTTGAGAACTTTCTGGTTTCTTGAGAAAGGCTTGTATTGGTATATACTTTCTTCTTAGGACCACCTTTGCTACATCTCAAAGATTTTGAATAGTTGTGTTTTCATGAATTTTTTAAATTCTTCATCAATTTTCTTGTTGATCCATTCATTCTTTAATAGGATGCTCTTTAGCCTCCATGTGTTTTAGTTCTTTCCAAATTTCCTCTTGTGGTTGAGTTATAGTTTCAAAGCACTGTGGTCTGAAAATATGCAGGGAACGATCCCAATTTTTTGGTACCAGTTGAGACTTGATTTGTGAACCAGTGTGTATTCTATTCTGAAGAAGGTTCCATATGTGCTCTAGAGCCTCCATTTTTTATTGCATCTCATTCATAGCCTTTTTGATTTCAATTGTTTTGATTTTTGTTCTTTTATTTCTCCAGAAGGGGATTCTCTAGTGTCTTCAATGCTTTTTTCAAGCCCAGCCAGTGCTTTATAATCATTATTCTGAACTCTAGTTCCAACATCTTACTTATACCCATACTGATTAGGTTTGTGGCAGTCTGTACTACCTCTTGTTCTCTTTTTTGAGTTTTTCCATCTTGTCATTCTGTCCAGAGAAGAATAGATGAATGAGAGAACAAAATACTAATATGGCAGTAATGAACCTAGAGAAATAGACACTTAAATTAAAAGAGACCTGAAAATGAAAAAAAGTTAAAAAAAGTAAAAAAATAATATAATCAGACAGGTGAACAAAACAGAGCAATACATGGGATTCTGTGTGTATTTTGGTCTGTTTTTTAGAAAATTGGATCCCAAAACTGTAAAGAAAGCAAAAACTTCTATATATACAAAAATAAAATTAAATACAGTGGAAGGATAGAATGTGACTGTAAAAATGAAAATTAGAAGACAAGAAAAAACAAAAGAGGAAAAAACAACAACCAGATAGGAAGGCATATGAACAGACAGGTGATCAGAACAGAGCAATACACTATCTCCTGAGTGTATTTTGCTCAGTTTGTGAAAATACATCTCAAAATTGTAAAGAAAGAAAAATTTATAAATACAAAAAATAAAATTAAATACATTGAAAGGATAATATAAGTGTAAAGATGAAAATTAAAGAAGACTTTAACAAAACAAAGCAAACCCCCCCCCCCCCAAAAAAAAAGGAAGACTAAAAAAAGAAAAAAACAAAAAAAGACTATGATCACACAGCCATACACTAAGTTTTGGGTGTATTTTGGTCTTTTAGAAGACCCCAAATTGTAAAGAAATATATATATATATCTATATATAGATATATATACAAAAATGAAATTAAATACAAGAAGGGGGGTAGAATGTAACTGTAAAAATGAAAATGAAAAATGATTTAAAATAGGGTGCCTGGGTGGTTCAGTTGATTAAGCAGCTGCCTTTGGCTCAGGTCATGACTCCAGGGTCCTGAGATCAAGCCCAGCATTGGGCTCCCTCCTCAGCTGAGAGCCTGCTATTGTCTCCCTTTGCCTGCTGCTCTGCCTATTTGTGTTCTCTATATCTCTGTCAAATAAATAAATAAAATCTTTTAAAAAACTGATTTAAGAAAAGAGTTGATAAAATAAGTTGGTTGAAAAAGGAAAGAAAAAAATTAAAAATTTTAAAGTTGAAAGACTAAAGAATCATGGGGAAAAAGCCATGAATTCTACATGCCGTATTTCCTAAGTGCTGGAGTTTTGTAGTTCTCTTTGATGGATAAACTTGGTCTTGGCTGGATGTTCTTGCTGATCTTCTGGGGGAGGGGCATATTGCATTGATTCTCAAGTGTCTTTGCTCCAGGCAGAATTGCACTGCCCTTGCCAGGGGGCTAGGCTAAGTCTTCTGCTCTGGTTTGCTCTTTGTAGCTTTTGTTTCCTGAAGGCACAGCTTTAGAGGATGAGAATCAAAATGGTGGCCTCCCAATATCCAGCCGGGAACCTGAAAGCTCTCACCCCCCAACTCCTCAGTGTGTCCTCAGGGAAAAACAGTCAATCACTCTGTCTCTCTGGTGTCCAGTCAGACTCTGCGCTCACCTGGCCTGGCCTGTGACTGAGCTCCCATTTGGAGTCTCAAAACCCTGGAGGAGTGAGTCTTCTGGTTCTTCCACTTGTTGGGCTCCTGCTCATAGAGCAGTTACCTGACTGTGCTGTGGTTCACAGTTTCTGGCTGTCCCTAGATGAGCGCTCATTCCTGGATACACTGTTCGTAGCTGGCTTCCCCGGGGTTGATGCCTGGGAGCTCTGCCACACTCAGGCACCCCCTGTCTTCCTGTAACCCCGGGGATCCTGAGACCACCCTGTCCCACCTAGAGTTCTGCCCCCACTTAGCAACCGGAGCGCCTTTCAGGTTGGCTGGTGCCTCACCAGAGCAGACTTCTTAAAGTTCCTATTCTGCACTCCACTGCTATATTACTTATCTGTAGCCAGCTTAAGGAGGCTCCCCCGTGGTTTATCTTCCCTTTTTATTTCTTCAGATTCACTTCTCTGCACTGCCTACGTTGCAGAAAGTGGTCACTTTTCTATTTGTAGAGTTGCAGCTATTCTTTTCTTTGATCTCTGGTTGTGTTCACAGGTGTTCAGAATGATTTGATAGCTCTCTAGGTGAATTCCTGGGACCAGATGAAACAAAAGTTTCCTACTCCTCCACCATCTTGGACTCTTCAACCACTAATTATTGTTTTAAACAGTTGATATTTGCTTAGATTTCCTCATATATTTACTAATATCTTTGACCCCTACCTTTCTTGAATCTAGACCTTTTATCCTGGTTATTTTCCTTTATTTCTGAAGTATATCCTTTAGAATTTACTTTATCAGAGTTTTATTGGTGGAAAATTCATTCAATTTTTTTAATTCTTTCAAAAAATTGACTTTAATTATTCATTGTTCTTGAAAGAAGTTTCTTTGGATATACACATCTAAGATGACAGTTATTTTCTTTATGAACATTATAGATATTGCCTCAGTCTTTTGACTCTCATTTTTGCTTCTTTGATTTCAGCTGTAATTGTCATTTCTATGAAGATGATCTTGTTTCTCCCTTTTCATGATTTTCTCTTTTTCTTTTGTGTTCTGAGTTTCCTAATTGGTCTTAGGGAGAATTTCTTAAGGAAATCGTCTTGATATGAAGATTGCTATCTTTCACCAATTGTGGGAAATTATCAGCCATGGTTTTTTTGAAGAGTGCCTCTTCCTCCTTCCTTTATTGTTTCCTTCTAAATTCCATTTGGACACAACTTGGACTCTCTTACATTATTCTCTATGCCTTCAAACTTCTATTTTCTGTTTCTTTGCCTCTCTGGGATACATTCTGGGTCATATTTTCAAAGTTGTCTTTTCCTTTAAACACATAGAACATGGCTATTTTTCATTTTGTATTGTACAGTTCCAGTATCTGAAGTCTTTGTGGGATTGTTTTCCTGGCTCTCACTCAGCATACATTGATTCTCTGTGTTTTGTACTTTTATACTGTGAACAGTTTGTTGCCCTTGGAACTTTATCTATGAAAATTTTCTGAGGCCTCGGATGATGGTATTACTCCAATGAGGATTTTTGTTTGCTTCTGCCATTTACCTTGGCATATTTCTAACCCAAGCCTAGCTTTAAATTAAATTCTATACTTGAGGGTGTGTGTGTATGTGTATTTATCATGTAGTTGTCATGAATTTGGACCACAAACCTATGTGAGAGCTGTTCTGTGGTAGTGGATTTAAAAAATTAAAAACAAAACAAAACAAATACCTTGCCCTTTTGGGCAGTGCTAAGGATGGAAGAGGCAAGTTTACTTTCTTCTTTTTGTTTATGTTTCATTTACTCTTCCTCTGAAGTGCATAGTTAGACTCTTCAGCTTGGGTGGCCCTAGAATTTTCCTCTCTTGTCTACTTCCCTATAGCCCTGACTACCAAAACTTCCTTTCCACTTAGACCATTGCTTCAATTCAAATATTTATTACCTTTTTCTGGCAATACTATAATAGCGACTTTGTTTCTTGGTCTCCAAGACTTTTCCCCCTTTTTATTTTTATCCTACCATCAGAGTGAACTTTCAAAAAAATAAAATGGAGAATATGATTTTTATACAGACAGAGTAGAAACATTTGGCATTCATGGAACTTCTAAATTGTTTGTTGATAGCAGGTGGGAAGTCTTATCTCATCCACAGAAAATCTCCAACCCTTCTCCCTACCTGTGTATTCTGTACTTAAGCCACACTAGATTATTCATCATTTTATGAATAATCTTTGGCATTTTCTTGCCTTTACACATACACTGAACCCATCTAGAATACCTCGGAACCTCATGATTGGGACTAGAGTGAGGCAAATGGAGTATCTGGGGTGCAGAATGTAAAGAGATTCTGGGGTTTGATAAGTGTTTTACTACTGCTGCCTAGTGAACTGCCTGATGCAATTGTCAGAGCCAAGTTCATATGTTACTTGCTTACCTTCCTAAAAAAGTAATGTAATGTTCAATACCATATTCATGAAGACAGGAACTATGTCTGTTTGGCAATGTATCACCAGTGTTTGGAATATTACCTATCACATGGCCGGTGCTCAATAAATATTTGTTGAATAAATGAATGAAAGAATGAATAGTTCTGAGTTTCTTGATGATAGAGAATAAGTGATATTCTTCAGTTTCCTTCCATCTCATCATTTATTCATACTTGATCCTTAAAAGATGTTTACTTGTTAATTGAGAAACTGGAAGGGAGTTTTCTTTGTCCTCTCCTGGCCTGGGAAGTTTCTGGATGAAGCTTCCTCCTATTGCTCACGTGTTACCTGCTTGCTTACAGTTCCTTTCTATTGATGCTTTCTAGTGGGGTGTGGATACAGTTGGGCTGAGACTATCAAAGCTGGCAGCCCATCAAATCACCAGAAAGATTATTATATACACATGATTTCTTGAGTCCCCTTTTAAAGAGACTCTGACTCCAATTTTTTTTTGAGGCAAAATCCAGTAATCTGCATTTTTACAAAATCCCTTGGTGGTTTTGATGATCAGGCAAGTTTGGGGGAACAAAACACCCTGGCACCAACAATATAATTGAAATCTTCTAGATGTTTACATGAATTTTAGAAAAATAATGATTGCCATAATGATTCCAGAATCCTGAATGTTTTAAAAATAGTTGCACATTTGCATTTGTTTCTAAAACATGCCACAGGACATCCTGAAAGTATGGAGTAGGGGGAGAAGATGCGGCCATGAATGTAGTATCTATACAGTTCAAATCTGATCTCCACTTATTTTCCATCTTCAGGAAGATTCTAATGCTATCCCAGATGATACCATCCTAAATGGATGGACTGGAGAGTGTTGACCAGTGAAAAAAGCAGAAAGGAGTAAAACATTCACTTAAAATAATTCCAGTCTCTACAGAAAATCACTTCCTAATCAGAGAATGAATTTCATAAATAATTGAGATAACCAATGGAACATTTTCAATAGCTGAAGGAAAAAGATACACATTCAGTATAAACCTCAAGCTGTTCCTCAATCCTTTGGTGATGTTTACATCTGAGAAGTACATTGCAGTCATTTGAAAATAATGGATGTCATGGAGGCGTGATGTTCAAAGACATTAAAAATAATCTACTCCCTTAGAAATAAACACCTAACCTAAGCCATTAGGAATTCTCAGTGAGAGACAGAAATAGCTTCTGTAGTCCCCACTGCTCTCTAATTTCTATTTCTACCATTTCATTATTCATTATTTCTGTGCAGTTCACTTTGTCTATTTATTTAAAATGTGATTCCAGACGACAGGCAACAGTCCCAGTGTTCTCTGTCTTGCACAGCCCTTTCCGCCCCGAGAAACAGAAATTATATAACTTGTTTTCAGTTGTGCAGACTGGGGAGGATTCACATGTTCAGTTTGGTGAGTTTCCAGGAAATAATTTTAAAGTGTTTATCCGAAGTTTATCCAGACTTTCTTGATCTAGAAGTTAGACAGAAACCTAGCAGAAAATGGAAAGAAACCAAGCTCTGAAGAGAGGGAACTCTAAGTGTAGGCAGAAGGAGTCTGAGCTGTGAAACCCCTTGGTATTCACACGTTGGAAACCAGAGGCCCTGTTCTAGGGCTTATGTACTGAGAAGCAGCATTAATATTAATATCTGCTACCATTTACTATTGTTCTTTGTTCTGGTTATGATTGTTGTATAACAAACAACCCGAATATGTCATAGTATAAACTTTTATTTTGCTCTTGGTTTTGTGGGTCAGGAATCTGGAAAGGGCTCAGCTGGTGGCTCTTGTGTAGGTTAAAGTCAAATGTTCTTTATCTGGAGGTTTTACTGGGCTAGATGTCCTTGCTGGCTCACTCATGTGGTTAGCAGTTTGTTAGCTGTCCAGGGGGAGCTCAGCTGATGCTGCTACCTCTCCATCATGATGAACTTAGGCTAGTCAGACTTCTTACATGGGAGCTAACCTTTCCCAGAGCAAATACCCCAAGAGAACCAGGCAACACATATATGGCTTTTCCTGGCTTAGCCGTGGAGATCTTGTCCACCGAACTCTATTGGTCAAAGCAGTCACAAGTCCACCCAAACTCAGTGGACGAGGACACGTATTTCAATTCTTGGTAGGAGTAGTCGGAAGGAATTTGTAGCCATTAACAAAGAAATAACAACCCATCACACTTACAAAAATACGAGACATTAAATATATATTGTAATCCTTACAAAACCCCTATGAAGTAGGTACTATTATTATTCATGTTTTACAGGTATGGAAATCTAGGTTCAGGGAGGTAAGTCATTTGCCCTAGATCACACAGCTAGTAAGTGTCTGAGATGGGATGTGAACCTAAACTGTCTGTCTCTAAGTGTCTTGTGTCTCTGGTAAGTTGCACAGTGTTTTAAAGTCAAACTTTACTTCAAATCTCAACCATTGCAGATGTTCTAGGCAACTGGATAGTTCTACCCATTCTGGAATGTTAGCACGTGAAGTGTCACTTTAGGTATATGGTCAATCTCTTTAAAACAAGAAGCATTCATTTGAAGATATGATCCTTTGTCCTTAGGTAGGGCAGTGTTCTTTGGCGAGGGTTCAGTCCCTTATCTGGAGATGGGAATCTGAACTTTATTACTCAGATAGCCCAAGACAAAATTAGAATCTTGTATGGTACTGGGAGGAGGGTGGGAGTTATTGTGACTCCTCTATGTGAACAAATGTGATAAAGATGTGATCATTTTAGGAGGAGGACCCTATAGCAAAGGTGTAGACTGGTCGTTGGCCTGTTTAGTTTGAGCTATGCCAAGTACCCATGTGAACAGATGAACAGATATGCCAAGTGGACAGATGGAACCACAGAAGATATTTCTGGGGGCTACATGGCTGAGGGCAGATGCTGTTCTGCAGAACTCAGAGATAGATGGGCCCAGGCAGAGAAGAAAGGAGAGGAGAGCCAGATCCTCAGAGGAGGACAGTCAGTGGACATGAGTGAGGAGGGCCCCACAGAGCATTTGGTTAGGGGAAGAAACACGGAGGCTGGAGGGCAGAGACCTTGGGGGAGTAACTCTCCATTCTTCTTCAGTCTCTTCTATTATGGAATACTTGATATGGTGTCCTAGACTCCAGAGATAAGAGTGATGAACTAGCTGGACATCTTTGCCCTCATGAAGCTTACAGACTAGATGGGTGAGGCAGAGCCATTAAATTAATAATTAGACAAATAATTACCTAATTACCATAGAATAAGTTTTGGCAGAGATTTCTAATTGTCCCCTCCCCATCTATTCTCCTCTTCTTTTTAGTAACGGAGTCTCCTGGAGTGGAAGCATGCATGGTGCTATAAACTACATTTCCCATCCTCCCTTGCAGTTACGAGTGGCGAAGCAAGAACTGGATGTCAGTTCATGTTAATAAAAATGATGGATGTCACTTCCATGTCTCATCCTTGAAATGAAATTTTGTTACCCTATACCTTTCTTCCCCTCCTTCTGTTGGCCCACTGGCAGGTGAATGGTAACAATCTGAGTAGTACCTTGGACTTAGAGATGGAAGTTATCCCTAAAGGATAACCTTGCCAGTTTTTTCCCCTCTATTGTTATTATGACAGATAAACTTTTACCCTAAGCTAATACAGCAGTACTCATATGACAAAGTATAGTGTGAAACAACAGTGAGATACCACTATACATCTATTAGAATGGCCAAAGCCCAGAACACTGATAACACCAAATGCTGGTGAGAATTTTGTGCAATAGGAATTCCTATTCATTGCTGGTGGGAATAAAAAATGGTACAACCTCTTTGGAAGATAATTTGGTGGTTTCTTATAAAACTAAATATACTTTTTACCATATGATCCAGCAACCATGTTTGGTATTTATGCAAAGGAGCTGAAAACTTATGTCCACACGCAAACCTGCCTACAGATGTTTATAGCAGCTTTATACATAATTGCCAAAACTTGGAAGCAACCAAGATGTCCTTTAGTAGGTAAGTAGATAAATCATGGCATATTCAGACAACGGAATAGTCTTCAGTGCTAAAAAGAAATGAGTTATCAAGCCATGAAAAGACATGAAGGAAATTTAAATGCATATTACTAAGTGAAAGGAGCCAATCTGAAAAGCCTATGATTGAATCATACCAATAGGTAACATTCCACCTATAAGACATGCTGGAAAAGGCAAAACTGTGGCGAGAGCAAAGAGATAAGTGGGGGAATAAGTAGATGGTGGATTTTAAGGGCAGTGAAACTATTTTGTAAGATACTATAATGATAGATATATATCATTAGACATTTGTTTAAATCAAGAGTAGTTATAACACCAAGAATGAACCATAATGTATACTATAAACTCTGGGTGATAATGATAATGTCAATATAGGTTGATCAGTTATAACAAAGGTACAACTTTGGGGGAGAATGTTGATAGTAAAAGAGATAATATATGTGGGAGCAGAAGATATATGGGAAATCCTTCTAACTTCTGTTCAATTTTGGTGTGAACCTAAAACTGCTCTAAAAAATAAAATTAATTAAAAAAAAGTATAGTGTGCTATATAAGAATATAACAAAGAAGGCTACTAGATTAAGGGTTAGTTAGGATGAGCAGTTTCTGTTCTCTAATGGAAACAAATAAAAAGAGTCAGCAGAATAAGCAGAACATAGTTTGTAATTATTTCTTTTCCTGTTTGCCTTAAAGATGTCCTCTTGCTAAAGCCCTTTTCTTAGAGACAAAAAAAAAAAAAAAAAAAAAAAAAAAAAGAAAAGAAAAACGAAATGAAAAACTGGAATTAGGGTTGCCAGATAAAATACAGGATGGCCAGTTAAATTTAAATTTCAGACAAACAATGAATACTTTTTGTAGTATAAATGTTCCATGCAATATTTGGGACATACGTATACTAAAATTTTTTTCTTTGTTTATCTGAGTTCAAATTTAACTGGGCATCCTGTATTTTTATTTGCTAACCCTGGCAACCTCAGCCTAGACTTAAATCCCTGTGGGACCTGAGTAGCTAAACTCTTTCTTCTTAAGGATTACTCTTGTTTATATCCACAATTCCTGGCACATAGTAAGACCTCAATAAACAATTTTAGCCTCTGGGATGAGCGATTACAGATCACTAAAGATCATCTGAAATGTGAAGCCAATATAGGATCAGGTTGTGCTTTCAGTGGTTTTAATTTGTCATGATCAGAGATGCTTAGAGTTTTTTTTTTAAATATAATTTTTAATTTTTTATAAACATATATTTTTATCCCCAGGGGTACAGGTCTGTGAATCACCAGGTTTACACACTTCACAGCACTCACCAAAGGGAGATGCTTAGAGTTTTGATTTGTTCATATTTTATCTGAGATCATCTGTAAATTCAGATGATTTTCAAAAAATGGGTTAAATTTCCAGTAATGCTTATATTATCCAATATCATCCAGGAAGTGGAGGAAACATTAGTTTAGCAGATGATGGAAGCTTAATCCTTTTAATGCCTCTGATTGAAATGTATACACTTTAAAGAAATAAAAATCTTAAAAAAATATGCCTTCTTAAGCAGAATGAATGAAGTATCAGGCAAATTGGTTGACTTTAGATCAAAGAAGTTCATGCTTGTTTGGGGAGGTCACCAAGAGGATGTGACCATTTGTGAGCTGGACCTAGACTATGAGAGGTTCCTTGTCCCCCGCCCCATCCTGGGAACGTACATTCTACCCACCATTCCCACAGTGGGAGCTGTTTCAAGGATGCAGTCTTGAGAGAGTAAGGTGTTATTGAGACCATCTAAATAGTATACATGACGAAAACCAGTTACGGCTTCAGTGTAAACGTTTAAGATTCTAGCAAGTAGGTGTGGAGATCTACTTATCTTACAGCTGCCCAAGACAAGTATTTTATGTAACTTTCCTTGCTTATTAAATCTGCCACCTACTAAGGTGAATTGGCTTGCCTCTTTGTTTTGTCTCTCCTTGCTTTCTGAATACAGGCGTCAGTTTATGAACCAAAAATAATCTTTCTCCTTGCCCAACTTCTTGACGTAAACTTTGGTGATTTGGTATTCTTTTTGATGGCCATTTTTACCATGAAGCCTCAAATCTATGACCTCTATCCCTATACTCTGAAGGCCAATCTCATCATCACTTGAAATGGATTCACTCCTAGGATCTAAAACTTGACATTTTTTTCTTAGCCATGGCTTACTTTTCACTTCCTTCACTTCTACTGGCTTTTGTTTGCATCCTTATTGTCATTTCTTTATCTTCGGATCTTCCCTGCTTTATTAGACCATTATCTTTCCTACCACCATACCAAGTCAGCCATTTCACTGATGACGCAGTGCCCAGTTCTGGGTCCCTCCATTGCTGGCTTTGCTGGAAAAAGGTATGAGACATACAGATGGGTTGCGCCATAAGTGTTTACTTTCTGTGCTTAGGGGAGCTTGCTGTAACATCTTCTTGATGTCATGTTGCATTATCCCCAGTGGCTTTTACAAACTTTTTCTGATTTTTCCAGTTATCATTTAAAACTTTGTCTTGACCTTTTTCAACATTCTCTCTCCAGTGCCTATGACTCTGCAGCATCAACTAGTACTTCTAAGCAGATTACCCTTAAATTTGTTATTGGCCTCAGTCTTGTTTCTGAGATGCCAACCCATGTTTACCATCATTTTTCTTTTTTTGCCACCAAACCATCTACTTCCCCTTACATCCCAGTTTGTTAACTGATGTGTTGAATGAACAGCATTTGTAGAGTATAAACCTGAGGCTTATTTTCATCACTTACTGTTCCTTTCATCTGCTTTTGAAGGGGTGGTTCATCTTCTTCCAGGAGGTAAGGGAAGTTGATAAGTCTTCTATGCATTCTTAGATAATAGAAAGCCCTAAGTTACAAAACACCATTTGATACAGAAATTAGTGTATCTCATTATGGACATGTCAGTTTTCACTCAAGCATTTCTTTTCCTGGGCGTAGGAAGGGGTTTTCATCAGCTTCTTCTGTTTTGTTATCTTTTCCTAATCTCTCTAGCTGCTTTTCCTCAATCTACCAGAATTCAAGGAGACTGGAAAGGAGTTACTATTGTTACTTAATAGGCACTGCCATGAGATAACCACATGCTTTCTGTGTTTTGGGGGGAGGCAGATGTTTAAATTTGGTTATTTTTCTTGTGGGCATTTTTGTGGGCTCTTGCAAATCCCATTCTGGTCCTGTTACCCTGTGATGTGAATGGTGCCTCTCCATCAACTGGCAGCTGCTGATCTCCTCTTGGCTTCTGCCTTAATATACATTCTCCAGCCTACTATTGTTGGGCTCCTTTGGTCTGGAAGCCATCCTCTATGTCAAGATCTCTTTTATAATGACTCTAGGCTCATGTTCCTGCTGTGGTCCCCAGAATTCATGTATTATTATTATTTTTTAATCTGAAGAAGTTCAGTCACTACCCAGCTACAACTCTACTCTATAGCCACAGGACGGTTGAATTTTCTCAGACCGAGGCCAAACTCTGTGCCTTGTGAATTTTACCTGCCAGGAACACATGCCAGACTGAGTGATGCCCTTGAAGCCCTTCTCATTGGGCTTAGGATGAAGGGAAATACCTCTTATTCCTTCCCTTAGATATATGTTTGTTGTTATTCATAGCTGAGTTTATTCCAAGTAAATCCTCATAAATTCTCAAATTTCCATGCTCTCGAGTCTTATATTCTTGATTTGAATGAGGATCCCCAAACTTGCAACTGATTTTTAAGCACTTTCTTTGAAAATTTGTATGTAGTTACGGGCTTAGTTGATTAAGTTTCCAACTTTTGATCTCAGCTCAGGTCTTGATCTCAGGGTCATGAGTTCAACCCCCCCTCCCAAAAAAAAAAGAAAATTTATATGTTGTATATGGCCATTCTATCTCACACATCTCCCTTTGGCATCTGATATCTCTTACAGTTCAGAGCCTTAGTCAAAACTTGTAATTTAACATCTGGTTTCACATACTTTCCCCTGCCATGCTGGTTCGAAGTCTGAGTCATTTGTGAGTCACCCTTCTTTCTTGACTCCCATATCCTACTAGTGAATATGTTCTACTGATTTACCTCTCAAACACCCTGTCCCCTTTCACTGCCAACACTCCACCCCAGGCTTTCACTGTTTCCTGTACTTTGCTAGTGGAGAGGGAGCGGTATGACCTCATGGGTGTTTGTGCTCTGGACCCAGATTAATTGGTTTTAAATTCTAGTCTTAACATTGTTAGCGGAATAAACCTCTGCTAAAGTTACTGAATATCTCTAAGCCTCAGTTTTCTTTTTTTTTAAGATTTTATTTATTAATTTGACAGAGATAACACAAGTAGACGGAGAGGCAGCCAGAGAGAGAGAGAGAGAGAGAGAGGGAAGCAGGCTCCCTGCTGAGCAGAGAGCCCGATGCGGGACTCGATCCCAGGACCCTGAGATCATGACCTGAGCCGAAGGCAGCAGCTTAACCCACTGAGCCACCCAGGCCCTAAGCCTCAGTTTTCTTATCTTAAAAAGTGGGGATAATAACAACTACTTCATAGGGATATGTTAGAATTACATGAGATAAAAAATGTGGAGTTTCTTGAACATAAAAAAGGCTCAATAAATGTTAAGGAATGTGATCCTTATTATAATTGTCTTTGAGTTGTTGTCTTCCATGTTTAGGCTTACTTCTTTAGTTCATCTCAAACAGTGCTATCTGTGGTAGAATATTTGCAAAATTACAAGCAAAATTCCCATCTCTGTCTCTAGGCTGTGAGTAGTCTCTGGGCTTGACTATGTGATTTGTTTTGATCAATGAGACAATAGCAAATGTGCCACAAGCAGAGATTTGAAAAGCGTTTGCTTATCTTTTGCTGCTGGGACCATTTCTGCTATCATGGGAAAAAGTTTGGCTAGAGTGTTGTAGATATGTAATTCAGTGGACATGCCAGTACCAACCACCAGAGCTAGACAAAGCCAGACTAATCAGCAAATGTAGCTGTTTGCAGCTACAGGTGTAAGCCTAAGCCAGAACAGCAGAAGAATTGCCCAATTGAGTGCAGCTCAAATTGCTAGCTCACTGAATTTTGAACTAATAAATTATTGCTGTTTTACAGTGGGAAGCCTGCTTCTTCCTTTCCCACTCCCCCTGCTTGTGTTCCCTCTCTCGCTGTCTCTCTCTCTGTTAAATAAATAAACAAAATCTTTTTTTTTTTTTTAAAGATTGTATCTATTTATTTGACAGAGAGAGATCACAAGTAGGCAGAGAGGCAGGCAGAGAGAGAGAGAGGAGGAGGCAGGCTCCCCGCTGAGCAGAGAGCCTGATGCGGGACTCGATCCCAGGACCCTGAGATCATGACCTGAGCTGAAGACAGTGGCTTAACCCACTGAGCCACCCAGGCGCCCCAGTAAACAAAATCTTTAAAAAAATTAAAAAAAAATAAACTATTGCTGTTTTAAACCACTGTATTTTGGGATGGTTTGTACATAGCAACAGGTAATTGATAGAGTACCATGATAGAGTACTACTTCATTATTTTAAACAACAGCTCTAATTATCTTGTCTTTCTGCTTAGGTGACCCTTCTGGTTTAAATGTGACTGTATTAGTTTATATCTGTTGTCCTTGCATTAATAATACCATCTTTAACTCTCAAAATTTCTACTTTGGATAACAAATAAAATTTCTACTTTGGATAATAAATGGTCACACTACTTCTGCTCAAAATTATTCATATTGCCTATTGTTTTATTTATTTTTAAAAATAAAAAAAAAGATTTTATTTATTTATTTGTCAGAGAGAAAGGGAGAGCAAGAGAGAGAGAGAGAGAGAGCGAGTGAGCGCACAAGCAAGGGGAGCAGCAGGCAGAGGGAAAAGCAGGTTCCTTGCTGAACAAGGAGCCCAATGTAAAATTAGATCCCAGAATCCCTGAGCCAAAGGCAGACGCTTAACTGACTGAGCCACCCAGGCATCCCTTGCCTGTTTTTTTTTTTTTTTAAGATTTTTTATTTGTGTTTTTTTTATTTTTTTATTTTTTATTTTTTATAAACATATATTTTTATCCCCAGGGGTACAGGTCTGTGAATCACCAGGTTTACACACTTCACAGCACTCACCAAAGCACATACCCTCCCCAATGTCCATAATCCCATCCTCTTCTCCCAAACCCCCTCCCCCCAGCAACCCTCAGTTTGTTTTGTGAGATTAAGAGTCACTTATGGTTTGTCTCCCTCCCAATCCCATCTTGTTTCATTTATTCTTCTCCTACCCACTTAAGCCCCCATGTTGCATCACCACTTCCTCATATCAGGGAGATCATATGATAGTTGTCTTTCTCTGCTTGTTTTAAATGAACTTTTTGGATTAGTTTTCATGAACTTCCATGAGGTGGTTTCAACCTATGTTTCAAACAAAGTCTTTATATTTCAAGCTTCAGACAAATTGGACTACAGTTGAATCTCCAGTATAATCTGTATTTTCCATTCCTACATCCAGTCCCTTTCTTATATTGTTTCCCATGTTTGCTGTTCTCTTCACCCACCTTAAAGTGCTAGTTCATCTTTGAAACTCCTTGCCAAACACAACTTCCATGACACCATGTTCATTTCCCTCAGTGGGATGTTGGATGGCTGACCCAATCTCCATTCCTAGTTCCTTTCCCCAAGCCATCTACAGTGATAGTGACAATGAACCTCATCTTACTTCTACCAAGGAGAGAATAATAGTTCTCAAAAGTGTATACATTTATTCTCTCCTTGGGTAGTTTTAATCACCATGGGTAGCACAATAGCAATTGTAGACATTATGTAAATTGTCAGATCCTTGAAGGCAGGATGTATATCTTACTCATCTTGTAATCTTTAGCAGTGCCTAGTATAGTGCTAGGAATCTAGATAATCAATAAATGTTTATTGAGTTGATTGCAATTTTGATTAAAGACTGAAGCCCACATCAATTGTCATGCTTTTCTATGTAAAGTTTTAGATTCTGTGCCTTAGATTGGATGCTGAGATGAGTAGCTGCATGCACAAGATTGCTTTTAGGTGATACACCTGAAAGGAAGGGAGGAAGACAGGACTGGGCAGAGGGAGAAGCTGACCTGAACATGGTTACAGCCAGGCTTTTACAAATCCTATGGGAGCTCTTCAGCAGGGCTGGCTTTCAGAGTTGTCTACCATTAAGGCAAGGGGACTTCTTACGCCTACTTCTTTGATGGTTTAATTTTAGGAACTTCTTTTAGAGTTCTTTGGTCTTCTTCCTAGGTATCACTCCAATAAGGCCACTGCCCTCTGAGGTCAGCACCCCCAGCTTTAGGATATCTTCTATCCACCATCTTTCTGCTTCCAGTCTACTGTGGGTTGAAATATATTTCTCATCTTCTTAGAATTTGTTCTATATTAGGGGTTGGCAAACTATCAGTGTAAAGATCTAAGGCATTGTGGGCCATATAGTTTCTGTTGCAGCTGCTTTGTTGGTATAGTGCAACAGCAGCCACAGATAATATGTGAATAAATGAGCATAGCTGAGTTTCAATAAAACTTTATTTACAAAAACAGGTGGCAGGCTAGATTCATCCACAGTTTCTAGTTTGCTGACTGCTGGTCTAAATTAAGACTAAGTCAATTCCAAGTGAGAACTTAAAGAGTTTTCTCATAAATAAAGTGCAGTGGGTTTAGTGCATGGAATTTGGATTAAGTTTTGGTTTCTCAAAGGGATGAGGGACTTCCTTCCAAAGTTCTTTGTTTAGAATAGTTATGATTACTGATTAAGTCTCTTCTCTCTAAAGAAAAAATGTAATTCTCTGTGTTTTATTTTTTGTGCCTCTATTGGTTGCTGAGAAGCTTACATAAAAAACTTTTTCTTCATTATTTTAACATATTTTAAATTCATCTAAAGAGTAGTATTAAAATGTATTCGTGACTTGAATATTAGAAAAAAATGATTGTAATAATTTATATCCAAGGTTGGTTCTAAGTTTTCCTATTTTTTATTCTTTTGTGAAGACAAAGTACTTTATTTGTGAAAAGCAACTTCATAGTTGGATATTTCTTAGGGAAGGAAAGTCAGTTGTTCAGTTTAATAATTCTATGTTTAAAATACAGTTACTGAAGTGGAAGTTGCCATTTGCTGAAATGGGAGTGAATGTTTATTTTTCAGTGGACTTCAGTGATGGGAACAGAAGGAGGAGCATGGAATGTATGCAAACAAATGACTATAGATAAACAGAACCATCAATAGAAAAGTGCATTCTTGAGTCTTTCCATTATGAGGACAATAAAATTAGTTTTAAAAAATCAATAGCTAAAAAAATTTAAAAATTTATAGCTTATGCTATGAATGTGGTCACCTTGAAAGGCCACATAAGCAGAACTCTGATAGCTTTAGAGTCACTTTCCAAGGTGACTCTGCATTTTATGGCTTTGGAAGATTCTCAGATTTCACTGCACAGTTTTGAAAAAAATTTCTAGGCCTTTTTGAGTTGTGAAACTTTATTTGATTCTACAATATCTGGCCATTTGCTCTTCCTCCACTATATTTTAAGGTATACATGAATTAACAATTTGAACTCTAGTACATCATCAGGTCAAGATTTTGTGGTTCACATCTTAGTATGTGGAAGGAAGGCATCGAATGGATTGGATTTCTCAAAAGACTACCTAGACTAGTGTTAGGCTTTTGGGTCTTAGGAATGCTTCGTACTCTTAAAAATCATTAAGAATTTCAAAGAATTCATATTTATGTGGGTTGTATCTGTCAATATGTACTCCACTTGAAATTAAAGTTGAGAAAAATTACTTAATATTTCCTTATTAATCCATTTAAAAATAACAATTAATAAATCTACTGCATGTTAACATAAATGGTTTTTTAATTTATTTTTATTTTTATTTTTTTTTCAAAGCCAAACAGCAAGGGTCATTTATTATGAGTTCGAACCCAGACCTCCGTGCACTCATTGCCGGTGATGCTAAGAGGTCCCGAGCTCAGGATCACAACACCTTTTTTTTTTAAATTAATTTATCTATTTTCAGCATAACAGTATTCATTATTTTTTTTACCATACGCAGTGCTCCATGCAATCCGTGCGTTCTATAATACCCACCACCTGGTACCCCAACCTCCCACCCCCCGCCACTTCAAACTCCTCAGATTGTTTTTTAGAGTCCATAGTCTCTCATGGTTCACCTCCCCTTCCAATTTACCCCAACTCCCTTCTCCTCTCTAACTCCCCATGTACTCCATGCTATTTGTTATGCTCCACAAATAAGTGAAACCATATGATAATTGACTCTCTCTGCTTCACTTATTTCACTCAGCATAATCTCTTCAAGTCCCGTCCATGTTGCTACAAAAGTTGGGT
>NC_081558.1:79332993-79358832 GCF_022355385.1 Mustela nigripes | reverse complement strand
ATTCATCCTTTCTGATGGAGGCATAATACTCCATAGTGTATATGGACCACATTTTCCTTATCCATTCGTCCGTTGAAGGGCATCTTGGTTCTTTGCATAGTTTGGCGATTGTGGCCATTGCTGTTATAAACATTGGGGTACAGATGGCCTTTCTTTTCACGACATCTGTATCTTTGAGGTAAATACCCAGGAGTGCAATAGCAGGGTCATAAGGAAATTCTATTTTTAGTTTCTTGAGGAATCTCCACACTGTTCTCCAAAGAGGCTGCACCAACTTGCATTCCCACCAACAGTGTAAGAGGGTTCCCCTTTCTCCACATCCCCTCCAACACATGTTGCTTCCTGTCTTGTTAATTTTGGCCATTCTAACTGGTATAAGGTCATATCTCAATGTGGTTTTAATTTGAATCTCCCTGAGGGCTAGGGATGATGAACATTTTTTCATGTGTCTGATAGCCAATAAATGGTTTCTTTTAAAGCAAAATAACTGTTTTTTTAAATAAAGACATTTAATGATGAGAATGGCATTGTTTTACATATTTTCAGTTATCTTCAGTATTTTAATGGAAGACAGCTAAATTCTCACTCATATCTGTTCCTGCATTCAGTCTGTTGTGATATCACCTGTTACGTAGTCTGGAAAATTCCACTTTACATTCACGGGAGAATGAAAGTAAAAAAGGCAAGTAATGCCTTAATATTATTATGAAAATAGTTGTGACCTTGAGGAACCCCATGAAAGGGTCTTGGGGACCCTCATGGCTCCCTGGCTTATACTTTGAGAACCATCAGTCTAGAAGGAAATTACTAAATCTAATGTTACATATTCTTTATTGCAGGAATGCTTTTCAGATTCCTACTAAGAAGCCACTTAATCTTATTTTACTCAACATCCTTGATTATTTTGTTCATAAATCCCTGGCAGATTAGAGGCTAGAGGATGTGGTGTGCTCTATAATCCCAGGTCCTGGCAGCAAGTAGAGGACAACAAAGACAGCAAGTAGAGGACAGCAAGGAAAGAGACAGAAATCTTCAATAAGAGGCACAAAAATCTAGAAGACATAATATGTACTCTGTATAAGGAGAAACAATTATGTCGGTTTGGCAAGACTGTGGAAAGAGGTAAGATTTCTTCCTGAATAACTCCATAGACCCTTGGTAGATTTCCTAGCATTAAAGTTTCTGGAACTGAGGGCTCATTCTCCTCTCAGCAGATGGCACTGGATATAAACACAATTTTCTTAAGGCCTCCAGGTGCTGCACAGCTGGTTTTTCTAGGATTCCCCCCAAGGGTGACATCCAGACCCAGGTTTTCTCCATTATAAGACTGTTCCGTAGTTCCTCCGTGAAAGGTAAAGTAGTAAAGTTCTGGAGCCCATAGCACAGTCTCAAGCTGTGTTCGCTGTACTTGGCCCAGGGTGCACCATGGGCTGTTGTGTGATTAGTAAATGGTGTATTTCTTACCCTTTTGTCTGTGAATTCCAGTTGAAACCTAGTGATGTCACTGGTGTTTGCTAGAGCACTCTGCTCCATAGACTTTGATCTAAAATGATTAAATCTTGGGGTTGGGGGTAACCAAAGCAGGGTTCATGGACTTTTAACTTAGGTGAAATTCTTCATTTTTCAAGTACCCAGGATAAAGGAAGCATAGTAATATATTCAGTTGCTTAACTATAGCAGGAAGTCTCAAAAGCTAATTACTTGGACATTTAAAAACATTGCAAGTATTTTAAGAGTTTTTTTTCCAGTGCCCTCTTCCAGTCTACCAAATAAATTGGTGGTTATATAATAGGGGTAAAAAGAATAAGAGGTTCCAACACTTATATTTAGTAGTTAAGAAAACATTTTATGCTTTTGAAGCATTTTCAAAGTAAATTTTTTTTCTCTGGCTTCTGGACAGCTTTTCTAAGTACAAAATCCCAGCATAAAGTGACTGTGCTTAATAATGTTGTTATGTACTTATGTAAAAGTCTACCCCAACCACGTTTGCCCTTGGTCAGAACTGAGTCAAGTAGATTTCCAACAATTCCTCACCTATAGGCTTTCTGAAGTATACTCTGTGATTTTTGATAAATAGCTCTAATCTCAGTGCTTACTAGCCTAAAAATAGTGTTTAATCTTAATTCAGTAGAGGAACTAATATTTCCCTTAAAAATGTCATCTAGATTTTCTCTTAATTAAAGCCCAGAAAAATGGGAGGATTTTTGAAGGATTGGATAATATTTAACTGCGTCCTTGTAACAGAGTTTCCTCAGCTGCTGATGTATGGTAGTACTTGTCCTTGTAATATCTATTATGGAACTATAGATTGAAAGTTTAAAGGAAATATTTTCTTTTGCTTTTGTGTCTTTTTAAAACAATAAAACAGCACTACCAGGTACAGACTTCTAATTATAAGGTAAATATGTGCTAGGGATGTAATGTACAATGAGGTGACTATAGCTAATGCTGCTGTATGATATGTAGGAAAGTTGTTAAGAGAGTAAATCCTAGGAGTTTTCATCACAAGGAGAAATTTTTTTTTCTTTTTTTTTTTTTAGTTCTTTCTTTTCCTTTTATTGTACCTACATAAGATGATGGGTATTAGCCAAATCTATTGTGGTAATAATTTCACAATGCATGTAAGCCAAACCATCATTTTATATGCCTTAAACTTTTGTAGTGATGTGCATCAATTGTTTCTCAATAACACTGAATAATGAAACAATTTAGTAATGCCAAGTTTAAAGAGAATAGATTTAGGTATTTTTGTTCTGTCTTCTTTTACAAAATCACATCAAAGCAGCAAGGAGAATAACTATAAACAAACTCCATTTTGTTGAAATTAGGAAAAGCAAGTTATTTGTTCTGCAGATAAGGAAAATTAAAGATGATTTCAGAAGGCCCAAAAATAGATAACAAGAATTTGATGAGAGTTTCGATAGAAAGGAATTTATCAAAGAGAAAATTTAAAATAATTTCTATGAACTTAAGAACCTGAGACTCTTCCAAAGCCAAATTTAAGAACAATCCTAACTGAGGCATATAGCTATAAAATTTTTAGAATATTATGAATAGAGAGAAGATCTTGGTATTTTTTAGAGATTAAAAACAGGTCACATATAAAGACTTGGGAACAAAATTTCAGACATTTCCATCAACAATATGGAAACTAGAAGACCATGGAGGAGGGCCTTTGAAATTCTGAGGGAAATAACTTTCTAGTAGAATTCTGTATGTAGCAAAACTCAGTCAACGATGAGAAGGATGATAATAAGGTCATATTCAGACCTGCAAAGTATCAAGCATTTTATTTCTAATGCAAGTTATAACAAAACAAGGGAGGAAACTAAGACAAGGCGTCCAGGAAATGTGGGCTTCAATATAGCAGATAAAGAAAGGAACTCCTAGTTTCAAAATGATGAGGTACCAAGATGATAGCTGTACATTAGGCTTAGAGAGCAACCAGTACATTTTGGAGCAGGGGGAGATGGAAGACTTTAGGAGGGAAATTTTTAGAGAAAATAAAATGGAACTGATAGTTAATTATATTCATCTAACCATATGGAAAATAGTATTGAAAGGGGTTTTGTAAATTTATTTGGGAGTTTGAGGGAGAATTAATGATAGGTATGTAGAAAATATAAAATGAGAAATAAGCCAGTAATCGCAAACTCTATAAGTTGTACATGAAAAGAACTGTAGTATAGTCATTGGCTAAGTAGAAATCAATGTTCATATAACCATCAAAGTAAACAGTGAATGTTGATTTAACTGTATATTTATTGTTAATATATTGTATGGGAGGAAGGAAAGGAATTAGTTATGTAAGAGATTTGCAAGGCAGAAAAGTTGAAAGAGAGCTAAACATCTTATCAGTCATTATAGGAAGTCAGTAGATAAGAGCTCAAATGGGTCCATTCAGTGATAGCAACATAAGCATATCATTTGAGAAAATTGAAGAAATTGCTGGATGTGTTTAAAATATTTATTTGGGGCACAGGGTGAATGGGGTGGTACAGATGTCTCCTGCTTTAATCTTTAATTTTATTTTTATTTCTTATTTTAAAGCCAATTTCTGATAACTCTGATATTTGGGTCATCTGTTGGTCTGTTTCTGTTGTCTGTTTTTCTTTTTTTTTTTGTTCTCTTGGGCCTGTCTCTTAGCTTATATGGAAATTTTTGATTAATTGACAGACACTGTGTATGAAAAATTATAGTTTGCTTGGGTGATATTTGCCAAAAGAAGTTTTTTGAAGTTTCTGTCATACAGTTAAATTAGTTATACATTGTTTTAATAAGTCATTGAGTTAATTCGAGGTTGGGTATCAGTTTTCACAAAATCTGGTCTATTTAAGTTCAAACTTACTCTTAGGGTATAATCTTTAGAGGTCCAAATTAAATCTGGTGATGTTTACTCAAGCCCTTCCACCTTGATAGTTGTGAATTCCAGGTTTTGTAAGATCATTGAGATCTCATTTTCCCCACTCTCTTACAGGTTTCTTCTAGGAGAAGTTCCTTAATAAGTAACTTGCACATGAATTTTTGGCTGAGGTTCTGCTTCTGGAAAATAAGACAGAAGTAAGACTTATGTATAAATAAACCCATCTTTTAATTATACTCATGCCAAAAGAGCCCACACATTTCTGTGTGTGGGGGGACGATGAAAAACTAATCTTTATTTTATTTTACTTTTATGATATATTTTATAGCTTCCAATTTATTTCTGGTTAAGCAGAAGTTGGGATAGAAATGAAGGAAGAAATGCAGGCTTAGATCAACTGTCAGATACTTTGGCTTCCTCTGTTTGGTGTAGTCTGACTCTGTTATGAGGATGCCATCGTTAGGGCTTTCCATCTAGGTGTTTTTCTACAGACATGGACTCCAAAACATTTGAACTTCTTACTCATAATTTTTCGATCTGCTCTGCACATCTGGAATTTGCTTTTACATTGTGTAATTTTTTTCTTCCTCACTTGGGCCAAGCTCATCTGCTAGTGGACTTCCTGTAGCATGTGGGACTGACTGGGCATGATCTTGGAGCAATATAGGGGATCCTGTAAATTCCAGAGTATTTTTCTGTTATTATCTTTAGAGACAAAATAACTTCCATCTACTTGAATTTTGATCTCAAGAAAGGCAAAATTATTTTCCTAAAGATCCCTTAGTCTATACTCAGTGAATAGATGATCAATAGAAGAAATTTGAAATAAATGTTGCACAGAAAGATATAGACTAGTTTCCTGTGCAAAAATCTTTAAGGTAGGTGGGCTTAATAGAGTCAGGGCTTCATAGTTTATGGTGACCTCTCATTCATAGCCCTGAGACAAATTATTTTTGTAATCATTTTGCAGGTGAGGAAACTTGGTCCAGAGAGTTACCCAAGCACTTGCCTGTGGAAAAGCCATGCCTGGACCCCAGGTTACTGACATTTAAGCCAGTTCTTTTTGCTACTTCATAAGCTAAATGTGGAGGTGATGTAGATGTAGTGAAATCAGTCTGCATAGCTTTAGATGTCACCCAAACTTCATGATAATCATGGGGTTTTGGGATAATTTTAGTTTCATAACTTTTTTTAAAAGTTATGTTATGTTAGCCACCATACTCTACATCGTTAGTTTTTTATGTAGGGTTCTATGATTCATTGTTGCGTATAACACCCAGCGCTCCATGCAATCTGTGTCCTCCTTAATAACCATCACTGGAAGGGATTATGCTAAGCTTCCTAACCTTTAAATTGAGATTTATATGAAATTTTTTTGAAAGAGAAAATATAAATACTATGCAACATATTTAAAGATGTTGGAAATAGGGAGGGATTTAGTTATCTAATAGTAAGACTACTTACAAAAATAATATTGTAATATTGGCCCAGAGATAGATGATGAGACTTAAAAAGCAGAATATAGAGTCTAGAAACAGACCCACAATATGTGGGTATTTGCAATAACTCAAAGGCAACATTACAAATCAGTGGGGAATACATGAAGTAGTTAGTAAAGGGGGCTCAGATAATTGCCTGCTCATATTGGATAAGATATAATTAGATTAAATACCTCACATTGTATGTAAAGGTAAATTCTAGATACACTAAAACATGAATGTGGAAAGGAAACATTTGAAGAAAATACGGAAAAATATTATGCGATTGGAGAAGGGGAAGATTTCTTACACAAAATGTAAAAAGGACATACACACGGAAGGGTTAATATGTCCTTGTATATTTAAAAACAAAAACTTCTGTTCTATGAGTGAAGCAAAGATAAGATCATGGTAGAAGATATTTACAGTACATATAACCAACAGAGGAACATAATTGGAATATATAAAGAATACAAATTAAGTAAAAAGCAAACAACTCAACAGGAAAGTAGGCTAAGATACGAACAGGCAAGTCTGAGAAATCTACATAGCCAACGTGCATATGAAAAGTGTGTTGATACATTTGCAGTTAGACTTATGAAAAACAAAACACTACTAAAATACTATTTCATACCCATCAGATTGGCTAAAAATTAAGACATTAGAAAATACCAAGTGGTGACAAGTATGTGGAGAAAGAGTCACTCATATGTTACTAACGGAAGTATGAAGAGGTATTAGTATGCGGATGATGGCCCCTAGGACACATCTGGCCCACTGTGTTTATAAATTTATTAATAAATTTTTACTGCGGGGTGCCTGGGTGGCTCAGTGGGTTAAAGCCTCTGCCTTCAGCTCAGGTCATGATCCCAGGGTCCTGGGATCGAGCCCCGCATCAGGCTCTATGCTCAACAGGGGGCCTTCCCCCTCTCTCTCTCTGCCTACTTGTAATCTCTTTAAATTAATAAAATATTTAGAGAAAAAAAAAGATTTTTATTGGTACCTGGCTGTGCTCATTCATTTATGTATTGACTATAGCTGTTTTCATTTGATAACAGTGGAATAGATGCAACAGAGACCACATGGCCTACAAAGCCTAAAATATTTACTATCTGTCCCTCCACAGAAAAACTTGCAATCCTTGCTCTAGACTTCAGAGAAACTCATTTGTATGTACACAGAAACACACATAATGATATACTCAACAATTGCTTTTAATAAAAATTTGATATATCTTCTTTTTTCGCCAGTAGAATAGATAAATAAAAATGTGTTTTCTTCATCTAATAGGATACTATGTAGTAATTAAGATGAAATAACTATATATGTGTAAAATAATTAGCAAATGTATCAATGTGGATAAACCTCAACATACTGGTATATGGAAAGAAGCAAGTTTCAAAATTTATCCATTTTTATAACCACTTACCCCACTTCAGCCCTATGAAATAATTGTTTCATGCAGTCATCATCAATGGAAGGAACCATCAGGTGAGTTTGACACAATCTGAGTGTCATTGTAAATGGGATCATCAGACAGTGGGTACCTCCTGATGTAATGCTTTGTAAAATACACTTCATCTATGAAATGTTCTTGACAAAAAAGAATGAAATAATCTAACCACACTTCTAGAGTTACCTTCCAATTACAGAAACTAAGGGTGATAAAGGAATGAGTTCATGACATTAGAGGGGAACAAATGGACACAATGGGGATGTGGAGTATTCTAGAGGACTACTACAGTCACTAGAGTTTGGTTTCAGCAAATCACAGGGAAAAATCCAAGGGAAAAAAGGTGTGTGTATGTGTGTGTATGTGTGTGTGTGTGTGTGTGTGTGTGTGTGTTCTGTTTGTTTATGGCTCCTTTAGATGAAAAGGAACTCAAGAGACATAATAGCCAAATGCAATGTATTGACCTTGTTTGCACCCTGGTTCAAACAAAAAAACTTTAAAAAGAATTTTTAAAAAAGATTTTATTTATTTATTTGAGAGAGAGAGAGAGAGAGAGAGAGAGGGAGGGCATATGTGAGGGGGAGAGGCAGAAGCAGGCTCTGGAGCTCAGTGTGGGGCTGTCTGAGGGCCCTGGGAGCATGACCTGAGCCAAAGGCAGATGCTTTAAATGACTGAGCCACCTAGGCATCTCTATAAAAGGAATTTTTATGACAATTAGGGAAATTGTATTATGGTCTGAGTTGATACCAAAGAGTTCTAGGTAATTTTTTGGTGTGATAATGTATTTATGTAAGAAATACTCATATTTTTTAAAATGTAAAATCAATTTAGTTAACATATAGTGTATTATTAGTTTTAGGGGTAGAGTTTATTGACTCATCCAGTTGCATATAACACCCAGTACTCCATATATCACGTGCCCTCCTTAATGTCCATCATCCAGTTACCCCATCCCCTCACCCATGTCCCCTCCAGCATCCCTTAGTTTGTTCTCTATCATTAAGAGTCTCTTATGGTTTGATCCCTCTTTGATTTCATCTTATTTTTCCTTCCCTGTTCATCTGTTTTGTTTTTTAAATTCCACATATGAGTAAAGTCATATGTTACTTGTCTTTCTCTAACTGACTTACTTCACTTAGCATAATACCATCTAGTTCCATCCACATTGCTGCAGATGGCAAGATTTCATTCTTTTTGTTGGCTGTGTAGTATTCCATTTTGTGTGTTTTGTGGGTGTGTGTGTATGTATATATGTATATATGCATGTGTGTGTACACACACACACAAACATACACATACACATACACATACACCACATCTTCTTTAACCATCCATCAGTTGATGGGAAATGTTCATTTTTTTTCAAAAGATTTTATTTATTTATTTGACAGAGAGAGATCACAAGTAGGCAGAGAGACAGGCAGAGAGAGAGGGAGAGGGAAGCAGGGTCCCTGCTGAGCAGAGAGTCCGATGCAGGGCTTGATCCCAGGATGCTGAGATCATGACCTGAGCCGAAGGCAGAGGTTTAACCCGTGAGCCACCCAGGCACCCAAAATGTTCATTTTTTAAAGGAATGTGTATTGCATGAAATATGTAACAGTGAAATGATAAGACATATGTGATTTACTTTAAAACATTTCAGCAAAAAAAAAAAAAAAAAGCTAGTTAGGCAAATGTGGCAAAACCTTGATAATTACTGAATCTGGGTGATGGATTTATGGGAAGTTTCTGTATTATTCTCCCTGCCTTTATAAACTTTGAAAATTTTCATAATGAAAAAAGATCTGTCCAAAATTGGGCCACTTTCTTGCTCTTTGTACTACTAGTATCCTGGTCCAAGCCCTCCTCCTCTCTTTCTTGCAGTGGTCTCCTATCATGTTTTCCTTCTTCTACCCTTACCTCTCTATATTCTCATGTTGGTATAGCAGACAGAGCCATCCTTTCAAATGTAAGTCAAACCACGATATTCCTCTGTGGTAAAGCCTCCAGAGGCTCTCATCACAGGTAACATCTTATTGAAATCCTGCTTGCTCTTTACCCTCTGGCCGTAGTACTCTCCCTCACTACTTATTTGCCCTCACCCTGTAGTCCTCTCCTACTGACTCACTCTGTGTTAGTTTCTGGCTTCTCTGTTATTCTTGGGACACATGCAGCACCTCCCACTTCAAAGTGTTTGCCTTTTCTGTTACCTTTTGCTGGATTGCTTTTTTTCAGGATGTAGGCATGACTTTTTTTTTTCCCACCTCCCCTGATCATTACTTAAGTGTTTCCTTCTCAATGAGGCCAACCCAGAGTATCCTTTTTACTGTCTTCTACTCTTGGACACAGTCCTTCCCTGCTTTAATTTTCTTTATGGTACTCCCATCATTTGACATACTATGTATTTTACTTATTTATTCTTTTATTGACTGTCTTTTGGTTAACTGTCTTCACCCTCAGGAATGAGAAGAGAGATTTATGCCCATTTTGCTCTTGGCATTATTGTTGGTGCTTAGAACAGTGCCTGACACCTTTGAGGTGCTCAATATTTTAAAAATCTTGTTGATTGAATTTCATTTATTTATCTATTTATTTGAGAGAAAGAGAGAGCGAGAAGACAAAGAGAGTGTGACTGAGGGGAGAGGCAGAGGGAAAGAATCTTCAAGCAGACACCCTACTGAGCATAGAACCCCACATGGGGGTTGATCCCATGACCCATGAGATCATGACCTGAGCCAAAATGAAGAGACACTTACCTGACCAAGCACCCCATTATTTTTATCATTAATGCAAGGTAGTATTTCATAAGGTAAGAGAAGAGGTCTTTTTTGTTTTTTTAAAGACTTTAAAAAAAGGTAATCTGTACACCAACATGGGATTTGAACTCACAACCCCCAAATCAAGAGTTGCATGTCCTACTGATTGAGCCAGCCAGACACCCCAAGAGACAGTGTCTTGATCCAGAGTACTTGGTTTGAATTTCAGATCTGCTGTTTCCTACCTAGAAATGTGATCTTGGACAAACCATTTATCCTTTCCGAAGCTCAATTTGTTCATTTCTAAAGTAGAGAGGACACTCATTGCTTCTATTACCCATGATTATTATTAGGATCAAAATAAAAATTTTGATATTTTTAAGTATTCAAGTGTTAGGAAGTATTAAGTATTCAATTTAAGTATTCAAGTGTTAGCAGTCATTACTAACAATAATATAGTGATCCTTATCATATAGTGAATATATAGTATGCTCCAGACACTGGGCTGATAGTTTAATATGTATACATAGAAAATTTCATTTAATTATCACAATAACCATGAGGTTAGCTTTTTTTTTTTATTTTACAGATAAATAAACAGATTCATGGCATTTAAAAATGGCTTGTTCAAGGTCACTATGGCAGGTTAGTGTCAGATCAGATATTTTTGGTAGAGCAACACTAACTTTAAATCTGTTTTAGGTGATGTAGATGGGATTATTAAATCCAGGTTTTATGTCTCTGAAAGACAAGTGTTTCCCCTCTAACCAGTAATCTTCTACTATTTAATTCTACTTTTACTAAAAAACAATTCAGTGGTCTTAGCATTGAAGTGCCACAGAACCAACTCTCAAATAAGAATATTTGAAGAAAAGAGGAGGTCAAAGGTGGAATGATGACAAAGCTTCTTTTTGGTAATTCTTCTTAGAGTCTATTTAAACATACCCTAACAGCAAGGACAGAGGGAAGTTCAAGGCCACAGCTGCTTCTCCAAAAAAAAAAAAAAAAAAAAAAAAGTTCTCTTCTAGAAAATGTTATGATAGTAATCATTTTGTGAGAACCAGAGTTCAGTTTCAAGTGTGTGAGTAGATTTTGAAGTTTGGAAAATAGCAATGCTGTACTAAAGACAGTCATTTATAGAAATCTGGTTCTTACTTCACTTTCACTGTCTCTATCACATGGCTAAGAGTCAGGTTGTGAAAGATAATCAGATATATGAAAGATACTGCTGTACCCAAGGAGGTCTTATGTTTTCCCTATCAAAATACTCTCTGTTGGAGTACATGTGTGGTTATCTTGCTCAGATAAGGAAAGCAAATCAAAGTCATCCTTCCACCAGGAACAACCTTTTGCTACATGGCAGGCGTGTGGGAAGAAAGTGGATAACACTAAGAACCAAAGATAGAAATGGCAGGAGTTTGTAGAGATTTAATTACAGGTTATTGCTGCCTAACTCAAACTATTTAGGCAAAAGGATGAATGTATTAAAAGATGGGTGTGCCTTGAGAAAGAGGCCTCAGGGTGAGGCCAGGGCTCAGAAACCAGAACCAGGGGCCCTAAATGCCATGGGGGCATGAATTTCTCTATCTTCCAGATTGACTTCTCTCAGACCTCTGGAGACACGGCCACTAGCCTTGGCTTACCACACCACATCTCACAGCTTCAGCTCCAATGAGGGATACATTTCTCCCCACCCCTCAGCTTTTTTGAGATATAATTGACATATAAGTTTGTATAAGTTTAATGTGTACAACTTGATGATTTGGTATATATACATACATATCGTGGAAGGATTACAAAAGTAAAGTTAGTTAACACAACTGTCACCTTATATAGTTACAATTTTTTTTGTAGTGAGAACATTTCATTCTTTTAACAGCTTTCAAGTACATGATACCACACTGTTAACTGTAGTTTCCATGATGTACATTAGACCCTCAGAACTTGTTCATCTTATAACTAAAAGTTTGTACCCTCTGACCCACATTCTCCTCATTTCTCCCTCCCCCTCCTGGAAGTCACCATTTTGCTCTCTGTTTCTATGAATTTGGGTTTGTTTGTTTGTTTGTTTGTTTTTAGATTCAGTATGTAAGTGAAATCATACGGTATTTGTCTTTCTCTGTCTGACTTATTTCACTTAGCATAATGCCTTCAAAGTCCATTTGTTTTGTTGCAAATGTCAGAATTTCCCTTTTTAATGACTGAATGTTAATATTCCATTGTGTGTATGCGCACACACACACACACACACACACACACACACACACACCCTACATCTTCTTTATTCATTTGTTGATGAACCCTTAGGTTCTATGTCTTGGCTATTATAAATAATGTTGTAGTGAACACATAGTTGTACACTATGATACTATGATACGATACCTCTTTGAGACAGTGATTTCATTTCCTTTGTATATCTTATCTAGAAGTGGGAAAGCTGGCTTATTTGGTGGTTCTATTTCTAATTTTTTTCTTCCCAAATTTTTATTTAAATTCTGGTTAGTTAATAGGTAGTATAATATTGGTTTCAGGAGTAGAATTTAGTAATTCATCGCTTACATATAACACCCATAGCAAGTGTTCATCATAACAGGTACCCTCCTTAATACCCATCACTCATTTAGCCCATCTTTTCCCCACCTCCCTCCATCAACCCTCATTTTGTTCTCCATCATTAAGAGTCTCTTATGGTTTGCCTCCCAACTCTCCTCTCTCTTTTTCTTCTCCCTTCCCACAGGTCCATCTGTTTTGTTTCTTGAATTTTACATATGAGTGAAATCATATGGTATTTGTCTTTCTCTTGCTGACTTATTTCACTTAGCATTCTACTCTCTAGTTCCATCCACATTGGTGCAAATGGCAAGATTTCATTCTTTTTGATGGCTGAATAATATTCCTGTGTGTGTGTGTGTGTGTGTGTGTGTGTGTACACATATATATATACCACACATATATATATACCACATCTTCTTTATTTATTTGCCAATTGATGGGTACTTGGGCTCTTTCCATAGTTTGGCTATTGTTGATAATGCTGTTATAAATATCCAGGTGCATGTACCCATTTTCTATTTTTAATTTTTTTAGGAATTTCTATACTCTTGTCTGTAAGGGCTGTACCAATTTACATTCCCACTGATAAGGTACCAGGATTCTCTTTTTTACATGTCCTCACTAGCATTTGTTATCTCTTGTCCAATTAAAAATAGCCACTCTAATAGGTGTGAGTTGTTATCTCATTGTGGTTTTGATTTGCATTTTTTTGATGGTTAGTGATGTTGAGTACTTTACATGTACTTCTTGGCCATTTGTATACCTTCTTTGAAAAAATGTCTATTACAGTCTTCTTCCCATTTTAATTGGATTATTCCAGTCTTCTTCTCATTTTTAATTGGATTATTTGTTCTTTTGCTATTGAGTTGTATGAGTTCCTTATATATTTTGGCTATTAACTCCTTATTAGATATATGGTTTGCTAATATTTTCTTCCATCCTATTGATTGTCTTTCCATTTGGTTGATACTGTTGATTGTTCATGCATTATTTTCTTGATTTTGTTTAGTTTTCTATCTATGCTCTCTTGTATTTCATTAAGTTTCTTTAAGATGACTATTTTGAATTCAACAGGCTTCCTATTACCAGAAATACAGCAGGTATGGCTCCTTCCCCTGGAAGGCCTGCTGTATGGTCACTGCATGGATTCCTGGGTAGGGAGGACTACCCCTGGCTGAGAGGGTGGGAACTGAGCCTCTGCGTTGTTGCAGGTTCCACAGACAAGTTTGAGGTCTGCAGACCTGGCTCTGAAGGCACAGGTTTGTGTGTCTTTTGCCAGATCCCTGGGTATGCTGGGCTAGTCCCTGACCATGACTGGAGGGGCTGGAGCTTAGTAGGGGGCCTAATCTGGATCTCTGTGGATACAGATGTGAGTGCCTCCAGCCTGACTCCTGTGCCAAGAGTCTAACTAGTGGACTATAGCTGGGATGGGTACCTAATACAGGGACCCTTCAGAATCTATAGTCTGACCAAGTTTGGCAGACTAACTTCTAGGGACTACTAGACCTTGGCTAGGTCCACAGCCAGAACCAAGATCCATATGTCTGTTAATCAGTGCAATGAAGGGCAAGGGGCTCTTGGATTATGGTGAGAGGGACTGGCATCGATTTACAGACTATTTCAGTATCTACAGCCAGGACTGAGGTCTGTATGTCTACTACCCATTGCTTGGGTCGACATGACTCCTCCCCGTTCCCTTGAAATATTGTAACAGTGACAGACCCCAAGCTGAATGGAGATGTAGGCAAGGTCTCAGGGGTACAGAGTGGTTTCTGTTTCTGAAGCTGGGACCACCATAGGTGAGTCAGCATCCCAACTCTCCTGAGCCTTGGACTGCACAGGGTTTCACAATCTTCTACCTGAATCCCAAAGTTTCCAGGCAGGCACTTTTATCCATGGATAGATGCCAAATTTTTGTTGTTGAGGGGGGATTACATGCAAGGGACATCTTATTCAGCCATCTTGCTTATGTCATTCCCCTGGCCTTATTTTCCCCTGGCCCAATTTGAAGAATCCCAGGGCAAAGCCCTTATTGGCCTGTGGAAGTCACATGTCCACCCTCAGAATAACACTGTGTGCTCTAACTGGTGACACTAAAACTACATGGTTGGAGTTGGGAGAGGGGCAACTTCATCACAGAAAGGGGAGTTATGCCTAAACCAGAAAATGGTCCTGAGACATCAGTAAGGTGTTTCTTATAGAGCACACAGTGCAGCCACATGTGTGGTATGTTGATACCATAACATATATTGCTATCTTTGGGTAATCAATTGCTGTCATTTATATAGCCATTCATGGTTTCCAGAGACATTTTCATAAATATATCTCACTTGAACCTGTGTCATTCTCTGATTTAAGTGGGGGCAGCCATTAGTCTAGAATGATTTGTCTAAGGCCATCTGTCAAGGTACTGAGTTTGGATGTTTCCCTCTACCTTTGATCTATTCACTCAGAGTAAGTGAACACCAGTCCATCAATGCCATTCTAGAAATCCATTCTGAATTAATCCATAATACCGTGTTGTTCAGTATAGCAAAAAATTATCATCACTTTCAGGGCTCATTAATAGGAGAATGGCTAAGTAATATGTGTTATACCCATTTAATGAAATACCATGCATATGAACTGATATGGAAAGATCTCCAAGATATGTTTTTAAGTGAAAAAGCAAGTTTCAGAAAGCATGTTCTCATTTACATAAAAAAGAAAAACTCTACATGTATATAGAAATATGTTGAAAAGGGTCAGAGCAGTACACTTTATACTACAATGACTTAGACTGGGATGGAGAGTAAAAAAGGGAAGGAAATTTGGAAATCTTTCATATTTTACTCTGTATAATTATGTCTTGTCTGAAGTTTTTATAACAGTGTACTGCATATGAAATAAGCAGAGTAAAATCCAAAGTCTCCCCAAGTAGACCCATTAAGCTGGGATGAAATTTCTCTAGGTCTCTGTTTCATTTAAAACTTTGTGCACTTCTGGTTTGTCTGACTCTTAATCTCACAAAACAAACTGAGGGTTGCTGGGGGGGAGGGGGTTTGGGAGAAGGGGGTGGGATTATGGACATTGGGGAGGGTATGTGCTTTGGTGAGTGCTGTGAAGTGTGTAAACCTGGTGATTCACAGACCTGTACCCCTGGGGATAAAAATATATGTTTATAAAAAATAAAAAATTAAAAAAAAAAAAAAACCCACAAAACTTTGCACTTCTTATGGGTTGGATCTAATCGCATTCAGTTTAGAACAAAAGTTCTTGAGTAGAAGATCTTTTAAAACATCTGATGAGGGAGCAGGAGGCTGGCTGAGGACAGAGCAAGAGCTGGCGCCTTGCACCCCCTCTTCACCCGCTCCCCTCCATATGTGTAGCATTCCTCAGGCACCCCTGACTGCCATAAAATGATAAATAGTTAACTTGCAGGGATCGCAATCCTGCAGAACAGGAATCTCTTTTGCTCTACAGGTGTCCTAGAGACCTAAACAGGGAGGTTACCTTATCAATAGCACAAATTTCCAGAGGCAAATAAACTCTCGGTTCCTGAAGCCCTAATGTCTCCCTCCCACCATAAACTGGAGGAGACTGAGGTAGAAGGGAATGTAAATGATAGCTGGATCATAACACCCCACCAAGAATCTCCCAACTATCTTGATGTTAATGCCTGACCTAAAGACGACATTGATCAGGCCATAAGGGCAAGGCCTCCCCCCGGCACCTTGTAGGCCCTCCCTAACATGTGAAAACTCTGTTGAAATCTCCCATCTCTTCACCACCTCCCCCCAACCGTGGGGTATATAACATGCCTACCCTCACAACCCGGGGCAGCAGCTCTTCCTGCCCACGGGCCCTGTCCCCGTGCTTTAATAAACCACCATTTTGCACCAACGACGTCTTAAGAATTCTTTCTTTAGTCGTCGGCTCCGAACCTCCTCACCCCACCGAACCTGACTTAGGTTCTGGGACTTCATCACATCCATGCCCCATCCCTTCTAAATGTCTACTTACACACATAGATATTTGTAGCAAATGTAGGGGGTCTCTGTTCTCAAAGTTTATACAACTGGGAAGGCAAAAATATAGAAAACAAAGTCAATATACTTGGAGGAGGTCTTAGCACTGTTGTTCACCTGCCTTCTTTTCCCCTGTGTAAAATGTAGAAGTTGGACTAGATGATCTCTAAGGGGGCTTTAGTTCAGGTGTTTTAGAATTCTGTGATTTTGTTGTATGCAGTTCAAGATTAGAAAAGAAAAAGTCATGAGGGACTATGGCTGTATTAGACTCCAAACCACAGGGATCCAGGACAGAATTCAGTATCCTTTTGCATCACTTGGAAAATACTTCTGTAAATACAGAAGGCACTTGTATTCTCTTTGAATATAAGATTAAGGTACCCGGAAAACTGCATTCTTTGTATAATCCTTAGTTTAAAAACAGGAAGTACCGATGGAGAAAGAAAAGGAACAAAAACCAATCAGCAAACTCTGGAAAGCTTGCACATAATCAAGGCAAATGGACTCTTTGCTCACAATAGGACTCTCAATCCTTGGCCAAATAGTTAAACAAACACTTGAGAGAAACTCAGAACCAGTTGCAAGATAAATGGTAGAGAAGCCTTTTTGCCCACTTGCTTGGACTAAAAGCTTTTGGACAAGTGCTCAAGGCTTAGAGATGAGAGAATAGAAGGAAAGGGAGCTGTATTGGGCAGTAGTTAAAAGCAGAGGCATGGAGTAAACATGTTTTCAACAAGATATTCTTAATTGTTGGAAAGCCACTCCAACCAAACCCTGCTTTTAATTTCCAAATCACTGCTGCAGGGAGCTTTACAAAATGAGCAGGAGCAGCAAACGTAAGCCCTGAACCACAGCACCCTTCACATAAGGGAATTGTCCACCCATTTCCTTCTTGCCATGACGTTTTAAGCTGTAAGGGTTATGTCAAGAAAATGAAGATAATGTGCCCCTGCCCCATTATGCAGTTGTACACACTTGGAGAAATATCTTTGGAAGAGGCAGGATAGCAAAGGAGTTAAGGTCTGAAACCTGGCAGGCCCATTGTGTGCTGTTGGGCACACAATAGCTTAATCTCTGAGCTTCAGTTTTCTCCTCTGTAAAATGGAGATGATAACTGTAACTGGCTTGCAGAATTGTCATGATGATTGAAAATGATTCACCTGAAGTGTTCAGTAGCACAACTTGAACACTGTACATGGAGTCAACAAGGGTGCTTGCGTGGCTCAGATGGTTGGGCGTCTGCCTTCTGTTTAGGTCATGATCTCCAGGTCTTGGGAATGAGCCCCAGGTACAGCTCCCAGATCAGCAGGGAGTCTGCTTCTCCCTCTCCTTCTCTCTCTGCCTCTCCACCTGTTTGTGCTCTCTTTGTCTCTGTGTCTCTCCCAAATGAATAAATAATATCTTAAAAAAAATAAATGGAGTCAACAGTAGATACTATTATCATTATTATTTATCATATTTATTTTGAAGACTGCTTTGGTGTAGAAATACAAGACAGATCTGCTTCAACAATTGTAGAGAATAACTTTTGATTACTTCTGTGACTTTGGGAATCTTTAGATGCGGTTGGAAAATCACCCTAGGAGGGATGATTTTGCAGCGATTTTGCAGCGATGGCTCTTCCCTGCACCTGCGTCTCGGGTAAGTGCAGCCAGCATCCAGGCCTCTGTTCATAAAGGCACCATTTCCTTCAGAATCCCTCGGCCAGGGTAGGCTATCTCCTTTTCTTTCATAACCCTTAGTACCATTATAATTAGGTGGTTACTGGTGTCATTCTTTGTTGAATGCATAATTTTTGAAAAGTTAAAGACAGAACTTTTGTCCAAATGTGTATTGAGTACATGTGAAAGATTTATTTAACACAGGAAATCAGCAGGATGACTGGGCTGGTTCACAGCGCATTTGTCAGTGGGGAAAAGGCATGCTGAGGCCAGTCTGCTACATTACAGACAAAATAGGTTCATACCCTACAGGGCAATAAAACTATAACCTTTGGGGTTATCTTTTATACCAGACAAGAATCATTTGCATCTCTACCAGACAAAAGTCTAGAGTCTACAAGTAACATGTAACTGCACAGAGGCTTGGCTTGTATCAATGGCAAATAATAAATTTAAAAAAGGTACATTTTATTAGAGAATAAAATAATCCCTGGAGTAGGGCTAGAGGCTGTTGAATAAAGCTTTGGTAGGATTTAAAAAGACACTCAGTCATACTTATGCCTTTTTTCCAAAATTTGGATTATTTTTCTTAACAAATGTCTATCTCCTCCTTTTTAAAAAAAAAAAAGCAGCCCACTCGTTACTTTCAGTTGAAAAACACTTCTCATTAAAACCAAGAACAAGAGAGTCCATTTACATATCACTCTTTAGAAGTTTTGGCCAATGCAATAGGATAAAAAAGGAAAGCCTAAATCAAGCGTCTGGGTTCTGGTGAAGCCTGTCATGTCTTTGTTGCAACCACATATTGGCTGGACCCTCTGAAGTGTGTCTTCGCCCCCTTACTGGAACCAATTCCCACTGCAGACTTGGTCCTCACACTCACATCTTATATCTTAGATTTTATTTTGGATTTTTATATTTATGTTCAAAAGTGAGAATGAGTTATTATTTAGTTTTCTCATGGTACCTTTAGATTGTATCACCCAAACCACGTTTACCTTATAAAAACAAATTGAGTTACATGTTGTTTTCTGTATTTTGGAATACTTTGGGTAACAAAAGGGAATAAGTTGTATTTTGGAAATAGTTTAAAAACCCCATTAGTGCCCTTTGTTTTTTGGGGACCTAATTAAAAAATTTTTTGTTGTTTTTATTTGAGAGAAAGAGTGTGAGTGAGCATAAGCAGGGGTAACAGCAGAGGGAGAGGGAGAAGCAGGCTTCCTGCTGAGCAGGGAGCCAGATGCAGGGCTTGATCCGAGGACCCCAGGATCATGACTTGAGCCAAAGGCAGATGCTTAACCAACTGAGTCACCTAGGCGCCCCAGAGACATACATTTTTTATAACTGTTTCTACTTCTTCTGTGACTAGACTATTAGTCTATTTATTTTCTTTATTTTGTGACTTCTCACTTTATTATTTCATACTTCAGCAATCTATAGAGTATTGATAATGATAATTATTAATATATAGTTTAGAATATCATCCATACTTTAGTCATTTCTATTCATGGCCAGTATCTTTTTTTCTCACCCCACATTTTACCACTTTTAATACATTTTAATAAAATTTTAATAAAGTTTTACCAAATTTAGTATATTAGTTTATTCTCCGTTTTGGGGGGAGAATTGGGTATGATTTTATGTTTTTTTTTCTTCCTCATTAATCTAGAAAAGCAAGATTTTTTTTCTGAATAAAAGATTTTTTTCTTCCTCATTAATTTAGAAAAACAAGATTTTTTTTCTGAAAACAAGATTTTTCTTCTGAGCACTGCTTTGGGAGCACTCCATCTCCATCAATGTTAATTGGAATGTTAATATGGAAGTATCATTTCGAAATTTCTGTTACATAGGAAATTTTTTCTTGAGGTGGAAGTACTGAAGCACTTAACATTTTTATAGGATGTGGAACTTTAAAATTCTGCATACATTTAAAAACTCGGGTTTATTGAGATATAATTTATATATAATAAAATTTACCCTTCTAGACCATAAAATGTAACGAGTGTTGACAATTATATACAATTGTGTGACAATCACCACAATCAATGACCATTTCTGTCATTCTAAAAAGTTTCCCCTGCTCCTTTGTAGCCAATTCTATATCCTACCCCTTGTTCCTCGGAGCCACTATTTTCTGTTGCTATAGTTTTGCCTTTTATAGAATGTTCTATAAATGCAATCAAACAGTATTAGTCATTTGTGTCTGGCTTCTTTTGCTCAGAATATTTTTTTGATTCATCCATGTGTTGTGTGTGACAATAGAATGCTCATTTCTGTTGTCGAGTGGTACTTCATTATGTCATGGGTGCTCTGCAATTTGCTAATCTGTTCACCTGTTAGGGAACATTTGGGTTGTTTTCATTTTTGGCTGTTATGAATAAAGCTGATACGAATTTTGCTTGTACTTCTAATTTCATCTTTTTAAATATTGCAAAATATTAGACATTCCATCTTCTTTTGAACTTCATTTATAATATGCATTTTTATGAGATCTTTATATAAAAACAATTTATTCTTTTATTGTCTGCATCTCTCCATTGTCTTTCTAACTGATGCTGTTGATCAGCTTTGCAGTTTCTTGTGTTAATTTGTTATTTATTGATTCTTCATGCTCTATTTCCTATAGAGAAGCAACATAATGGACTAGTTGAGTATCAGCTCTGGAACTAGAGATAGTCAAGTCTGAGCTGCAGCTTCCCTCTTTTTTTGTTTTTTTTTTTTAAGATTTTACTTATTTGACACAGAGAGAGAGATCACAAGTAGGCAGAGAGGTAGGCAGAGAGAGAGAGGGGAGGAAGCAGGCTCCCTGCAGAACAGAGAGCCTGACTCGGGGCTAGATCCCAGGACCCGGGGATCATGACCTGAGTGGAAGGCAGAGGCTCAACCCACTGAGCCACCCAGGCGCCCTTGCAGCTTCTGTCTTAGTAAATAGCTGGATTTTCTTGGCTAAGGCCCTCTGCTTTGTTAAGTCCTACTTTCCTCATCTATAAAATACAGAGAACTAAAATAACACTTTCCTCAGGGAATTAACTCATGTGAGAATTAAGTGAGGTAATGTATGTAGAGTGCTTAGCACAGTCCTAGACACTTAGAAAAACTCAAAAGATGTTAGACTTTGTTATTTTATAGTAGAAGAGTTAGCTCTCTAATTTTAATTTATTTATTTTTCTTCTTAAATTTATTTTTATTGTTATGTTCACCTGTTGTTTGAGACACATATATCCGGTATTGTTGGATTTTTATCCTTCAGCTTATAGCTTACCATTTTCATTTAATAACTAGCGCCTCTCTCAGAACTTTTTACTATGATTTTGATTTTGGTACTAAGTGCTTTTTGTGATTATGATTATGATTTTCTTTAGGGTTACTCCTATGCTTTTATAACTCTGCTCTTATGATGTTCTCACAGGTTCAATGTCCTCCAAATCACATGCCTACAAAGACCACACACATACAGTGTAATTGTGAGAAATAGACCAAGAGTAAAGCAATCAGTTCTCAGCTGCTTGCCCCGATTCCAAGTACATCACCTGACTTGCCACATTTCCTTTGAAAGCAGCATACCCACAGTCCACAGACAGCATCTGTCACAACCTGCCAATCTCTGCACCTGCCTTGAACTTCCCCTAAGTTTTGTCGGCCAGTTAAAAAATTTATTTCACTTATGTCTGTCTTATCTAGCCCATGGTTGAATTTATTATTTCATACAGCCCACATTTTATGTGGGAGTGTGCTTGTTGGTATTTATTGTTGTAATTAAACCATTTGTAGTAAAAACAGCTGTCACTGAGTTTAACTTAACTGTTGTTTATAGTTTTGCTTATACTTTTTATATGTTTTCTGCAATGTATTTTTAAGAAATTTACGTTTTGGGGACATTTTTTAAACGGCTCAAACAATACAAAAACATAATACCAGGGTGAAAGCTTCTGTACCAAAAGTTATAAGAAGCTTAGAGCATGAAACGTGTGAGAATCACCATCGTATCCTTCCCTCCACCCATTCTCACTCCCTTTCTAAGAGAAAATCACTGTCGTCAGTCGAGAGCGTATCTCTGCTCCTCTTTTCCATACATTTTAAAAATGTTTCTCTGTATTACTATACCTCCATACATAAATACTTAATACATACACTTTAAATAAATTATATATTTTACACTGTTTTATGATAGCCTTTAAAAAAATACTTAGGGGCACCTGGGTGGCTCAGTTTAAGCATCTGACTTTGTAAGTTTCAGTTCAGGTCTTGATTTCATGGTGGTGAGATTGAGTCCCATGTTGGGCTCTACGCTCAGTGTGATGTCTGCTTAAGTTTTTCTCTCCCTCTGCCTCTCCCACCCAATGCATGCTCTCTGTCTCTAAAATAAATAAGTAAATCTTAAAAAAAATACTTAAAACTGTATCTTATGTTGGTATGCAGTTCATTATGTTTTAGAAAGTATGCAGAGTTTCATAATAGAAATGTTTCCAAATTCGTTTTGCTTGGCTGGGAATTTCCCATTGTTTCGGGTTTCCTGGTATTACAAATGATGATACAGTAGACAGCCTTGTGCACGCTTCTTCATGCAGGAAGAGCAGGTACCTACAAGTGAAAACTATTGGTCAAATGTTGTGTGAAGTTAAACATAATGATACTGCCAAATTACTCTTCAAGAAGTCTGAACCCATTGATGCAAACACCCAGTATGCACATGAGAGTATGAAATTCCCACACCTAAAATATTTATTTTTATTAATTTTTATTATTTTCCAATCTGATGGGTAAAAAGTGGTATGATATAATTGCTTTACTTTGTATTCCCCTAAATATAAGTAGGTATTAGTAGACGATTAGTAGATAGACCTTTTACATGTTTACTGGCTATTTGGAGGCCTATGGTATGCATTACAATATTTTCAAGTGTGATGGGAAAGGGCATAGATCATAAGTATCCAAGTTGATAAAATTTCAACACACCCCCAAAACTATCACCCAGATTAGGAAATAAAATATTACTAGCAATCAGCTTGTGCACACTCCCACTCAGCCTCCCCTTCATGCATTGTTCTTTGTACTTTACATATACGACATCAAATGGTTGTGCTCCATGATGTCTGCCTTCTTTTGCTCAACCCTGCTTGAGGGATTTTCACACATTATTCTGTGTAGTTGCAGATCATTCTTGTTCGTTATAGTCTAGTACACCTCAGTATGAATATGTCACAATTTACTTGTCCATGTTACTGTTGGTGGACATTTGTGTTATGTCCATATTTTGGCTATTATGACCAGTGCTGCAGTAAACATTGCCACAGGGGTTTTAGGTGAACTTCTTCATTTCTTTTGGTTAACTACTTAGCAGTGAGATTGCTGAATCCAATGGTAGTATATATTTAACTTTATAAGGGACCTGCAAACTTTTCCAAAGAGGCTTTACTATTTGCATTCCCATCATCACTCTATGAGCTGCATCTGTTCAGCATTTGGTGTTGTATTTTTAAATTTTATCTACTCTAGTAAGTACGCTGTGGGGGCATCTGGGTGGCTCAGTCAGTTAAGTGTCCGCCATTGGATCGGGTCATGATCCTAGAGTCCTGGAATGGAGCCCTGCATTGGGCTCCCTCAGTGTGGAGTCTGTTTCTCCCTTCCACTGCCCATGTTCTCTCTCTCTCTTAAAGGAATAAATAAAGTTTTTAAAAAACACAATATGTATCCTGTGGTATCTTGTGATTTTAATTTGCATTTTTCTAATGCCTAATGTCTAATTGTCTTCTGCATATCGAGCTCTTGTTGAAGTGTCTGTTAAGTGATTTTTTCATTATTTTTTTTCACTTTTTTTTAAAAGATTTTGTTTTTCAGTACTTTTTACACCCAACATGGGGCCTGAACTTACAAACCCAAGATCAAGAGTCACCTACTCTACTAACTGAGCCAGCCAAGGGTCCCAGTGATCTGCACATCAAAACTGGGTTGATTTCTTACAGATGATTTCTGAAGGTTTTTATATATTCTGCGAATAAATCATTTATTGGACATATGATTTGAAAATATTTTCTCCCCATGTGAAGCTTGTCTGTTCTTTGCTATTTTAATACTGTTCATGGTTTGTTTGCCTATAAGAGTTTTGCATTCTCATTCAGACAATTTTCAGTCTTTTTTTTTTATAGCTCCTATTAGTAATGTATTGCTTAAGGAGGATTATTAAAGTTGCACATACCCTTCCTTTCTACTGTTGGAAAAGTCTGGGGGGGGGTGGGAGGTTGGAGTACCAGGTGGAGGGTATTATAGAGGGCGTGGATTGCATGGAGCACTGGGTATGGTGAAAAAAATAATGAATACTGTTATGCTGAAAATAATAAATAAATAAATAAATAAATAAATAAACATTAATATGCATATTAAATTCTACATTTTTCCTACCAATTACTTTCCCTCAAAAACTGAAATAATTCAATATGTCTTTAATTCTTTTCCTTTCCTCCTTTCCTTACAACCTCTCATGTTCTGAGGTAACTCGACTGCTATTATCCTGCATCATCTTTTAGGTTCATTTTTTGTTCTTGCTTTTCTTTTCCTTTAGGCATGTTGTCTAGACATTTTTGTTTTCTCAGAGAGTTCATAGGTTACAAACCTTCTGAGTTCTTGAATATTATGAAATATTTTCCCCCTCATTCTTAAAAGACTGCCTAATAATTACAGATCAAACATAATTTCAAAATATTGTTCTATTGTTTTTCCATACCCAGGATTACAGTGATGGGTACAATGCCATCTGATTGATATGTACTTACTTACCTATCTATCTTTTTATTTCCTTTGAAAGTTTTAGGATTTTCTTTTTATCTTTGGTTTTCTGAAATGTCACCAAAATGTACTAGGTGTTGGTCTTTAATTTTTTTTTTTTAATATCTCTTCTTGACACTTCATGTACCCTTTCAATTTGAAGAAACTTTATTCTGTTTATTTCTTGAAGTTATTTCCCTTTCTAATTCAGTCTTTTTCTACCTACAACTTCTGTTAGATGGGTATTGATTTTTCTGTTGCTTCTGAAATCCTCAGTTGTTTAATTTTTACATATAAAAATGGAATCTTGGGGCGCCTGGGTGGCTCAGTGGGTTAAAGCCTCTGCTTTCGGCTCAGGTCATGATCTCAGGGTCCTGGGATCGAGCCCCGCATCGGGCTCCCTGCTCCACAGAGGAGCCTGCTTTCCTTCCTCTCTCTCTGCCTGCCTCTCTGCCTACTTGTGATCTTTGTCTGTCAAATAAATTAAAAAAAAAATTAAAAAAAAAGGAATCTAAGTCTCTTAAGTCCATAAAATCTATAGGCAAGAAGGCTATAGGGAATAAGTGTGGGTGTGCTTATAAATTAGCTGGGCTAATGGAATAAATAAAAGGAAAGTTTTGATAATTATTTCAATCACATGGACAGTGTCAAGGTAACTGTCAAATACTGGTGCTCTGACACTTGTTAATTAATATAATTACTTAAATTGTCTTCCTTAGTAAATTTAATTTTTACAGAAACTGATGCCTAAGGACAGTTTTTTGGAGGATAGAGTAGAGTTGATGAGGTAATCCGCTTAGAGTTTTTAATTTTATGTTTTCCTTTCT